>NC_056731.1:1624025675-1624305675 GCF_019279795.1 Protopterus annectens
AACACCGACCCCAAATAACCGAAAACACACAACACCGACAACTCACAAAACCGAACACAATTACACCGACACAAACAATGTAAACTACACATGACACACAATGACATATCCACTAACCCTAACCCAAACCCTAACCCTAAGGTCCAACACTACCGCACAGTTACCCTACCCGCACCCTAACCCTAACTCACTTAACCCACCCCTACACCTAAAGACTGTCACTATCGCACACTTAACCTACCTGCACCCTAACCCTAACTCACTTAACCCACCCTAAAACATAAAGCCCGTCACTATCGCACACTCACCCTACCCGCACTCTAAACCTAACTCACTTAACCCGTCCCTAAACTACAGTCCGTCACTATCACACACTTACCTTACCCGAACCATAACTCCGACACTACCACACACTCCCCTTTCCCACACCCTAACCCAAAATCCCACAATATCGCACACTTACCTGACCGCTCCTAACTCCGTCACTATCGCACACTTACCGAGTCGCGCTCACACGTTACCCTTGTCGGTCTTTCGGCTGTCGGCAAATCACCTTTTCAATCAACTTGCTTGTCGGTCGTTTCGTCTCGGTCTTCTGCGTGTCGGTGAAGTGTCGGTTCGGTAATGTAAAGGGGACCCATATAAATATACGTATACTTAATTTCATAAAAATCATAAATAAATACCGAATTCATAAATAAAAAGGTAAAAGTAAGAAATATGTGTGAAATTCAAAGGTATGAATGAATAAGTAATAAATAATAAAACCTCAAGAATGAAGGACTGTCATATCTTGTTTGCCCTCATTCTTAAAATACTTCTAATGGATAATGTATCATTAGTACCCAGAGCCACTGTAGCATTGAGAAGAATTTGTCAGTGATGTTCTCTCTGTGCCGACAGAACTCTCAAATCTCCCCGCTAACAGGAGGGGTTACTCTTTCCACTACAACAAAAGAAATTTTCCTGAAGTCTTCACACTTTTCTGAGTGTCTGTATAATGCATTAGTCATGTGATCTTTCCTAATGGCATAGAGGTGTTGGTATCAGGGGCGGCCCATGCTATTGGACTGCCGGAATGCAGCCCCCTCAACTTGAAAATAAAAAAATAAAAAGAAATAATTAGAAAAAAAAAATTTTAAATTCGCGGACTTCGCGCATGTACACTAGTCCGGACTGCTGCTGAGACAGTCTGGAGCATGCGCAGAAGTCTCAGCAGCAGTGCTGACTGGGAAACATGGACAACAGACTGTCCTGGGAACTCGCTGGGGAAACGCGTCGGGGTCGGACTCCAACATCAGCAGTCAGGAATTTAGGATCTTGCGATGGGCAGGGTCTGGATTGGAGTTTGCTGCAGTCTCGTCGGGGGAAGATCTCGCGATGGGCAGAGTCGGATTTGCGCGGGTTTTGGATAGGGATCAGATGTGCGGTGGTGGTTTACTTTGGGTTTATGGACAGGATTTCGGATGGTGTACGTTGGAGTTATGGACTACAGGTAAGTGTGTGGACAGGGATAGGGATGGTGTGTGTGTGTGTGTGTGTGTGTGTGTGTGTGTGTTGGTTAGGGCTAGAGTAAGCTAGGTAAAGTGATAGTTAGGGTTTCGCTTGTGTGGTAGTATTTTCAAACCACTTGCCACTTCAACATCAGGATTATACCTACAAATGAAATTAACTGTAAAACATAAACTGTAACAATTTAATTCCCAATGCTTTTATCTGATTTAATAGCCTTTATATAAAGTGTGTGTGTGTGTGTGTGGGGGGGGGGGGGTTAAAAGAGGAGATTTATTTCCTTGGAAGTTCCGATGGTGTCCTCTAGTATTTTGCTGTAACTGATACTTATACATGATTTTTGCAGTGGCTCAAGTCTTTCTTAGAGAAAAACACTAAACTGACAGGTGAATGCATTTTTGTTTACACAACATTGCATTATGGAACATATGGCTACAATCCAAGTCGACCATATAATCTGTGCAGTGCTTAAGAAAACATACTGTAAAATTTGCCTCAGCCCTGTATAATTTTGTTTTATGAAGCACTGAACTAAGGGAATCCATATTTTTTCTCTCAAAGGTTACCAGCTTAAAATGCCATCAGCTGTCTGAGATGGATGGACCACATCGCTATAGCCTTTCTTTTGCTATTTGGTCTCTGCTTGTTTATGGAATTTAAAACTCTTTCAGTTGTTTATGTTAGTTTCTAGTTAATGTATGTTTTATTTTTCTTAGTCTCTTGCGGAAGTAATTGACATTTTGTTTTATGTAATAAATAGCAGGCGCCCTGCCACTAAGTCAAGTCACAAGCAATGTTGATAGCAAATAGAAATGTTTTTTGCTATCAGCAGCTTATTTTAGACACAATGCTGCTATTTGCATATAGTTTCATAAGCAGCCTTTTAATTGAATGTAATTGAAGCTCCCAGATTGATTGTATTTTCTTACTACTAATTTGCTTAAAGTTTTCAGAATCCTTCCAATTTAATTTGTCTTTCCAGCTTTTGCTTTACATTGGCCTATGTCTATTTTTCACTTGTTTTTCAAGTGAATACAAGAAATAACCCTGTTTTTTTTTGTATATTAATACACAAGCAAACCAGTCTTATTGTGAATACCATTCCAGCACTTAAATGGACTACCTTTTTACACTTTCGGTATATTACACATTACACCCATTAAAGAAACTGTTAAACATACATCTTTTATGAGTTGAGGGTCAAGTGGTGAACAGAAGATGAACACTGTGTACCATGTCAGTTTTGGCCCAGCCAGGTATTTTCTCTTTCGACTAGCTGACTTTAAAATTCCAATTGTAGATGGGACTAACATGTCAACTATGGTTTTTCTTTGGATGCCAAAGTTCAAATGGGCTGTCTGTTTATGTTTGCTTTTGCTTTGCTTGTTCACTGAAATGTGTGCATGCTTGTCTTCTGAAGTTATATTACTAGACATATTTTTTTTGGGAAAGAAATATGAAAGATTGGGTTAGGGGCAGCAGCAGCATAGAGTAAGGGTTAGTATATATGGGTATAGGGGGCCACTGCCTCATCTCTCTCGTCATATTTTAATGTACTAGATTTTCTCCAGGTCCTGTATGACTGATCTTAAACCCCCATATTTCATAATGCTTGTAGTAGATGCTAAAATGAGTATAGCTACATCCTAGAAGTACAATGTTTCCAACCTGCAACTGACATCTATACAGCTGAGGATGGATAAATTAAATGAGTCTAAAAATAGCAAGGTAGCCCCCCCACCTCCGATCTAGAATGTCTTTTGAAGCTGCATATACACTTACCTGCAAGATTACTCCCCCAGATGAACCTGTTTCCTTTTTCAGATCAGAGTGAAAAGATAATGAATTAATGGCATTTATGTTGACATCTGGAGTTCTCATTCTTGGGATGGCTGCACATCTGAGATGATGTATATTATAATATAACACGTGGACTACAGAAATGAACTCATCCCCTGTGCCTGCCAGTTATTTTTTGCTATTTGCATGTCCTGGATCCAAAACAATGTTATCATTAGCAAAATATTCCTGCATTTTGTGTATTATTTGAAAATATTTGCCTTCCTGCTTGTCTGTACAAGTAAACTATAGACTGGTGGAAGAGGTGTCCACTTCACCTAGTGGATTGATAATTGTTTCACACTTTAGAATTTACTAGAAGTATTGGCTAGAACCATCTTCTTTCAAAGGCAAGTCTATATTCCTCATAGCTTTCCAGGCTGTTAAAGGGCAGGGATTATTTCCAAATGGTATGGACTCATTCTGTAATTCCTTAGTTATTCAAAGAATCTAAAGCCCCAAAAATACACCACAGCTGTCATACTGGGCAAACCCCATAGTAGTTGCTCTATCTTAATTCAAACTGATGTTTTTACCACCCTGCTTGACCTTGGGGAGTGGACCAAAGCTCTGTCTTAATTCAAACTGATGTTTTTTACCACCCTGCTTGACCTTGGGGAGTGGACCAAAGATCTATCTATTTGCAGATTTTTTGCTATTTGAGGTTAAGGTTTCCTCTGTTAGGGCTTCCACATCACCTCAGTTGGATAAGTCTGCCTTGCTGAAAGAGAAATTATGGATGAGCCCATAATAGTGTGCTTAGCTCAGGCAAAAGAGTTTGGGCACTTATTTGACGAGTGTGTGTGTAATGCCCCAGTTACTATATACTGGTGGCAAGAGAGAACAAATGGTGGTAGATAGAGATACTCAGGCTTGAACCCTGTACTTTGTATGCAGGAGTTAAGGACCTGAATTCCCTACCCACCACCATTTGTAAAATGAATTGCAGATTTTTGCCTCATATTTGATCTGATCTGTTCCTCATAATATCTGTGGTTTCTGAAATATTGCAATGCTTGATATTTGATGGTGCACTGGTAGCATTGTTGCTTTACAGCTGCAGGTTCTTGGGTTTGATTCTTGGTTCGGTGCCTTCTGTGTGGGGTCTGCATCTTCTCCCTGTGTTTGTGTGGGTTTGCTTTTGTGTCCTCCCATGTTACAAAGACATGTCTGCATTATTTCTTCTTGGGCCTCTGCTGAAAATTGTTTTTTTTTTGTTCCAAGTCAGATTGTCCTGATTAACAAATGTTAAATAAAATTGACAGGCATTTGATTTTCAGACTTCAGGTTTCTGAATGTTTAAATCCTTACATATTTGATGGTGCAGTGGTAGCATTGTTGCCTCACAGCTATAGGTTTTCTGGTTTGATTCTTGGCTGGGGTGCCTTCTGTGTGGAGTCTGCATCTCCTCCCTGTGTTTGTGTGGATTTGCTCTGGTGTCCTGCCATTTTACAAAGACATGTGTCTGCAGTATTTCTCCCTGGGTCTCTGCTGAAAATTGTTTTTGTTCCATCAGAAGTAAAATTGACAGGCATTTGAATTTCAGACTTCATATTCTTCAGAAAATACATAGTAACACAACCTTTTATTCTAGCAATTTTCTAAGTTTATAAGATGAATATTTGAAATTTGTCCTTATTTTTGGGACTGATACCCCAATATTGGCTTTGCCCAGGTTTTTGTGCTAAGGTTGACAACTATGGCAAGTACTGAATTCACTGAATATGTCTGAGGGCTGTATTCCCTCATTACTGGGTTTGTCCAGGTGTTTGTGCTAACAGGTTGACAGCTATGGTGAGAACTGAATTCATTAAATGATAGCCATTTAAGTTTCAGTCTTCCTCTCTTTCACAAAGCAGCTGATTGGTGTAGTGGTATGTTGCTCTGACTGTTTTGCGCAGGGACCTTAGCAGTAAAATGTATGGTGGTAACACAGCATTTTATTCTAGCAACTTTCCAAGATTATACAAGCAATATTTAATGTGTCCCTGGTTTTTGGCCTTTTGACCCCCCCCCAATAAATTTGGCTTTTTCCAGATTCCTTGTGCTGCGAAGTTGAGATGCAGTTGAGTATTGAGTAGATTTTACAAGGAGCTGAGAGCTGCAGAGGAAGAGAAGTTTAGTGCTGCTTATGCTACTCCAGCTTGCATTGTTAATAGCACAACAGGTTGTGTACTTGCTTTTGATGCAGAAGGTTGTTGGTTCTACTCCCACAAGGAGTGAATGCTGCCATACTGAAAAAGTTAAGATACTAACTATGATCCTGTTATCAGTTTGCCATCCATTTCCTATTGCAATATTACTAGCTTATCATTTTTAATGTAATATAGGCAATTTATTCCTCAGGGGCATCAGACACTTTATTTTTTTCTATGAAACCATGAAATATAAAGGTGTTTGCTAGCAGCAACCTCTTCATTAGTTACAGATTTATTTAATGTGGAATTATTTAGATGACTTTTTTACTTCTTCAGAGATTGTGCATATTTACTAATAATGGTGGACTGTAGAATTGTGCATGTTTACTGATAATGGTGGACTGTAGGTTTGAGTAGACTTTTATGATGGAAATGTTCTGAATTGGGCAGTTCTGTCATTATTGGTGCATGCGTTGTGTTTCACTGTTTACTGGAAAAATGTTCAAAACAATAGGAAGGTGTATCAAAGAGCACATGTATGTTTCATATGCAAGGGGCCTATGATTTGAAAACAGCCCAGAATTAATCTTTATCTGCCACTGGTAAAATTTATTTTCTTTGAATGTGGGTTTCAATGCTGTTTTAATGAATGTGAGTTTCAAGGGCAGACAAGTTTTAATGCTTAGTTTGTTTAGCAGATGTCTTAGTGTTTGTGCTGTAAAATGCAAAATAAAACTTTCAAATGAAGTCCAAATCATCATAGAAGTAAATCAGTATACACATTAGTGTTTATGGTAAATGGAGTGAAATAGCCACGTAATGGATCATTGGAATGGCTGCAGGGGGAGGCTCCATTCGACCATGATTTTGTGAGGGGGAAGGGCGGCAAACGTAGACAGCCCCAGCTGAACTATACCTCCCAACTGTCCAGATTTTCAAAGAATGAATAGATTTTTGCTTCTTATTTTTGGTTTGTTCCTCATAAAATTTGTGGTTTTCTGGCAAATCGTTTAGGAATTAAGTCACTAAATAATGACACACTGAGTTTCAGACTTCATAACCTTCAGAAAAATGCATGCTAAAGTAAGACCCGTTGTTCTATCAACTGTCTCAGTTTATACAAGAGCAATTTTAGTACTGTTTATATGTTCCCCCAATATATTTGGCCTTGCCAGATTTATTGCATTAACAGGTTGAGAGGTACATGCAAATAAATTGCTTTATAGAATTAGACATAGCTGTGTACCATGTCAGTTTTGGCCCAGCCAGGTATTTTCTCTTCGACTAGCTGACTTTAAAATTCCAATTGTAGATGGGACTAACATGTCAACTATGGTTTTTCTTTGGATGCCAAAGTTCAAATGGGCTGTCTGTTTATGTTTGCTTTTGCTTTGCTTGTTCACTGAAATGTGTGCATGCTTGTCTTCTGAAGTTATATTACTAGACATATTTTTTTTGGGAAAGAAATATGAAAGATTGGGTTAGGGGCAGCAGCAGCATAGAGTAAGGGTTAGTATATATGGGTATAGGGGGCCACTGCCTCATCTCTCTCGTCATATTTTAATGTACTAGATTTTCTCCAGGTCCTGTATGACTGATCTTAAACCCCCATATTTCATAATGCTTGTAGTAGATGCTAAAATGAGTATAGCTACATCCTAGAAGTACAATGTTTCCAACCTGCAACTGACATCTATACAGCTGAGGATGGATAAATTAAATGAGTCTAAAAATAGCAAGGTAGCCCCCCCACCTCCGATCTAGAATGTCTTTTGAAGCTGCATATACACTTACCTGCAAGATTACTCCCCCAGATGAACCTGTTTCCTTTTTCAGATCAGAGTGAAAAGATAATGAATTAATGGCATTTATGTTGACATCTGGAGTTCTCATTCTTGGGATGGCTGCACATCTGAGATGATGTATATTATAATATAACACGTGGACTACAGAAATGAACTCATCCCCTGTGCCTGCCAGTTATTTTTTGCTATTTGCATGTCCTGGATCCAAAACAATGTTATCATTAGCAAAATATTCCTGCATTTTGTGTATTATTTGAAAATATTTGCCTTCCTGCTTGTCTGTACAAGTAAACTATAGACTGGTGGAAGAGGTGTCCACTTCACCTAGTGGATTGATAATTGTTTCACACTTTAGAATTTACTAGAAGTATTGGCTAGAACCATCTTCTTTCAAAGGCAAGTCTATATTCCTCATAGCTTTCCAGGCTGTTAAAGGGCAGGGATTATTTCCAAATGGTATGGACTCATTCTGTAATTCCTTAGTTATTCAAAGAATCTAAAGCCCCAAAAATACACCACAGCTGTCATACCGGGCAAACCCCATAGTAGTTGCTCTATCTTAATTCAAACTGATGTTTTTACCACCCTGCTTGACCTTGGGGAGTGGACCAAAGCTCTGTCTTAATTCAAACTGATGTTTTTTACCACCCTGCTTGACCTTGGGGAGTGGACCAAAGATCTATCTATTTGCAGATTTTTTGCTATTTGAGGTTAAGGTTTCCTCTGTTAGGGCTTCCACATCACCTCAGTTGGATAAGTCTGCCTTGCTGAAAGAGAAATTATGGATGAGCCCATAATAGTGTGCTTAGCTCAGGCAAAAGAGTTTGGGCACTTATTTGACGAGTGTGTGTGTAATGCCCCAGTTACTATATACTGGTGGCAAGAGAGAACAAATGGTGGTAGATAGAGATACTCAGGCTTGAACCCTGTACTTTGTATGCAGGAGTTAAGGACCTGAATTCCCTACCCACCACCATTTGTAAAATGAATTGCAGATTTTTGCCTCATATTTGATCTGATCTGTTCCTCATAATATCTGTGGTTTCTGAAATATTGCAATGCTTGATATTTGATGGTGCACTGGTAGCATTGTTGCTTTACAGCTGCAGGTTCTTGGGTTTGATTCTTGGTTCGGGTGCCTTCTGTGTGGGGTCTGCATCTTCTCCCTGTGTTTGTGTGGGTTTGCTTTTGTGTCCTCCCATGTTACAAAGACATGTCTGCATTATTTCTTCTTGGGCCTCTGCTGAAAATTGTTTTTTTTTTGTTCCAAGTCAGATTGTCCTGATTAACAAATGTTAAATAAAATTGACAGGCATTTGATTTTCAGACTTCAGGTTTCTGAATGTTTAAATCCTTACATATTTGATGGTGCAGTGGTAGCATTGTTGCCTCACAGCTATAGGTTTTCTGGTTTGATTCTTGGCTGGGGTGCCTTCTGTGTGGAGTCTGCATCTCCTCCCTGTGTTTGTGTGGATTTGCTCTGGTGTCCTGCCATTTTACAAAGACATGTGTCTGCAGTATTTCTCCCTGGGTCTCTGCTGAAAATTGTTTTTGTTCCATCAGAAGTAAAATTGACAGGCATTTGAATTTCAGACTTCATATTCTTCAGAAAATACATAGTAACACAACCTTTTATTCTAGCAATTTTCTAAGTTTATAAGATGAATATTTGAAATTTGTCCTTATTTTTGGGACTGATACCCCAATATTGGCTTTGCCCAGGTTTTTTGTGCTAAGGTTGACAACTATGGCAAGTACTGAATTCACTGAATATGTCTGAGGGCTGTATTCCCTCATTACTGGGTTTGTCCAGGTGTTTGTGCTAACAGGTTGACAGCTATGGTGAGAACTGAATTCATTAAATGATAGCCATTTAAGTTTCAGTCTTCCTCTCTTTCACAAAGCAGCTGATTGGTGTAGTGGTATGTTGCTCTGACTGTTTTGCGCAGGGACCTTAGCAGTAAAATGTATGGTGGTAACACAGCATTTTATTCTAGCAACTTTCCAAGATTATACAAGCAATATTTAATGTGTCCCTGGTTTTTGGCCTTTTGACCCCCCCCCCCAATAAATTTGGCTTTTTCCAGATTCCTTGTGCTGCGAAGTTGAGATGCAGTTGAGTATTGAGTAGATTTTACAAGGAGCTGAGAGCTGCAGAGGAAGAGAAGTTTAGTGCTGCTTATGCTACTCCAGCTTGCATTGTTAATAGCACAACAGGTTGTGTACTTGCTTTTGATGCAGAAGGTTGTTGGTTCTACTCCCACAAGGAGTGAATGCTGCCATACTGAAAAAGTTAAGATACTAACTATGATCCTGTTATCAGTTTGCCATCCATTTCCTATTGCAATATTACTAGCTTATCATTTTTAATGTAATATAGGCAATTTATTCCTCAGGGGCATCAGACACTTTATTTTTTTCTATGAAACCATGAAATATAAAGGTGTTTGCTAGCAGCAACCTCTTCATTAGTTACAGATTTATTTAATGTGGAATTATTTAGATGACTTTTTTACTTCTTCAGAGATTGTGCATATTTACTAATAATGGTGGACTGTAGAATTGTGCATGTTTACTGATAATGGTGGACTGTAGGTTTGAGTAGACTTTTATGATGGAAATGTTCTGAATTGGGCAGTTCTGTCATTATTGGTGCATGCGTTGTGTTTCACTGTTTACTGGAAAAATGTTCAAAACAATAGGAAGGTGTATCAAAGAGCACATGTATGTTTCATATGCAAGGGGCCTATGATTTGAAAACAGCCCAGAATTAATCTTTATCTGCCACTGGTAAAATTTATTTTCTTTGAATGTGGGTTTCAATGCTGTTTTAATGAATGTGAGTTTCAAGGGCAGACAAGTTTTAATGCTTAGTTTGTTTAGCAGATGTCTTAGTGTTTGTGCTGTAAAATGCAAAATAAAACTTTCAAATGAAGTCCAAATCATCATAGAAGTAAATCAGTATACACATTAGTGTTTATGGTAAATGGAGTGAAATAGCCACGTAATGGATCATTGGAATGGCTGCAGGGGGAGGCTCCATTCGACCATGATTTTGTGAGGGGGAAGGGCGGCAAACGTAGACAGCCCCAGCTGAACTATACCTCCCAACTGTCCAGATTTTCAAAGAATGAATAGATTTTTGCTTCTTATTTTTGGTTTGTTCCTCATAAAATTTGTGGTTTTCTGGCAAATCGTTTAGGAATTAAGTCACTAAATAATGACACACTGAGTTTCAGACTTCATAACCTTCAGAAAAATGCATGCTAAAGTAAGACCCGTTGTTCTATCAACTGTCTCAGTTTATACAAGAGCAATTTTTAGTACTGTTTATATGTTCCCCCAATATATTTGGCCTTGCCAGATTTATTGCATTAACAGGTTGAGAGGTACATGCAAATAAATTGCTTTATAGAATTAGACATAGCCAAACCTCTCAACTGTCCCTGATTTTGGCTCAAAATGTTGCTCTTCCCCTAATAATCCCTCCGCAAAATAGCAAATTTGGAAGAAAACATGGAGGGTTTACAATTAAGAAATAACTGTAATAATTAGAGTTATAGATTACTTTTATTTCAGAAATGCATGTAGATTTTTTTATTTTGTCAGCTGCTCAAGTTAGCAGTACTAATATTAAAGTGTCCCTTCTTTGGCAGGTTCCCAGTTGTATTGTGTGGCTATTTTATAGTTTTACATCACATTTTTGGTCCATTTTTCATAAAGTTGTGTTTTTTTTGGCAAATTAGTGACAAAATCATTAAAGACTGATGTTAGAAAATAATGACAGCCATTTGAGTTTCAGATTTCATACCATTCAGAAAGTTCATACTAATGCAAGACCTATTCTATTATCTTTCTATGTTTATAAGAGCAGTATTTTAAAAATTGTCCTTATTTTTGGGCCTTTGTCCCAGTTCTTTGTATGGCTTTGTCCAGATTTCTTGCTCTGAGGTTGAGAGGTATGACATGTGTCAGGGTCATCACAGTCAGCCAGAGACATTTCAAATTGTGACATACTTGTTGTACCCCACTCCCCCATGTAGTGACTCTGGATGTGTTGAAGCAAGGCAAGGAGTAGTTATGCAGTGTAAATGTGCAGAGTATCCCCCCAATCCAAGGTAGACACAAGTACTAGGGTGGCTTTTCATCTGTCCTTAATTTTTGCAGAATGGTCTGGTTTCTATCATATTTTTGTATTGTTGATTTATGCTTATTACTCAAAGTGCCTGTTGCTCTGTGTTTAAGTAGCAATACTTTAATGACCATCAGGTAAGCTTGGCTGAGATTGTAAGATTAAAGTAAGCTTTAATAAGCATACTGTTAAATAATTGCAAACATTGAAAGCCTTTCTGTTGATAATGTATAAGCCTTGGGTATTGAAATGCATATGCCAGTATTTGTAATAAAGGACAGGATTACATTATTTTTAAGAAGCTCATTACACTTGGAGACTTCCAATCATCTCTGCAGGCTTTACCTGTAAACTAAACAGAATGCCAATCGTGTGGTCCATAACGTATACAGTCATCCTTTTAAGCAATGTATCTTGAGCTTATTTCTTGTTTGCTTTTCATTTTTTACTTTGATCATGTTTTCCCGATGAAACAAGTAGATAGTTGTCAGGCAGCAGGTCTTTTTTTGGATAAGGAACATTTTTACAAGTGGGGGCATCAGAGATTTCTACTTTCAGCATGTTACTTGGCACTTTAATAAAGCTGAATATAAATTATAATTAGAACTGCAGTGCAAGAAGTGGTTTGAGTTGAGTGCTGCTTGTTTTTCTTATACTTGATTTTGACTGACATTCCATTAATGTATTTAAGAAAGTAATTTATTTTTTCATGCCTCACAACCTTTTTGTTTCCATCTAAATATTAAGTAAACTGTCATGCAGCCAATGCATTGAAATATTTTTATTCTTCTACACTTCATTTTGTCTTGATTGGACTATCATAATCATGGTTTTGCACCCACGGCAGTGTATTTAGTTAGTTTTTGTGGTTTTGAGCATAGCTCCTTCCCTTTCTAGTTGGCCACACCCCTCCCATTGACCCCACCCATTCAGATGTGTCCTGCAGCCCCCCTTTGATTTGAAGTCACCAGCCGTCACTGGTTGATATATTCTAGGTTTCAAAGGTCACTCTGTGTTTACCCAGATAGAAAGCAGGGCATTTAGCACATAGTACAACACACACACACACACACACACACACACACACACACGTGCGCGCGCGGGCGCAGACACACACACGTGCGCACACGCACACACACACACACACACACACACACACACACACACACACACACACACACACACACACACACACACACACACACACACACACACACACACACACACACACACACACCACCCTCCTAGGATTGCAGTTGTAACAATCAGTCATAGAAATTACTTGTTGTATAACCTGTAATGGTGATATGTGAACCAAGAAAAATATATCTACATTGCTTACAGGCTGTACATTTCCTCATTCCAACATTTCTATTAGGGTACATTACCCTAAAATGTGTCCTCTCAAAAATAACCTTCAAATTGGTTTTGTTTTTATACACAAATTTTGGAGTGGGAAGGTCAGAAGTACTAAAAACATTTGTCCAATTTTTGGGAATTAACTTTTTAAGGTGCCCAATCTCCCTATTATATTCCAGGACCAAAACTATTGTCAGATCTGTGTTATCATCTTTTTTTTACATAACCCAATGGCATCCTGACATAGAAAGGGCTTGTATCTCATGTCCCTCTGACTCCTGTGTGTTTCCTGTAACATTTTAGAGAGGTAATCACGCTGTAAAAACATTTCACGTAGGTAGATATCTCATTATCAAATACTGTGTTGTCTGAAATGAGCCTGCTCAGTCTTATCATCTGCCACTTTACTAATTTTTCCTGCCACAAGGGATGCTGACTATCATAGTGGAGGAAGCTATTGGAATGTGTCTCCTTTCTATAAATATTTAATTCAAACTTCCCTTCAGGAACATTTTTATTACCACAATATCTAAAAAATGAATAGAAATTGAATTGCTCTCATAAGTAAACTGTAAAAAGTTAGTAGAAGCGAAGCACTAATAAGCAATAAAGGGTGATATGTCACCACTATCACTAAAATTAATCTTTGTCAATGGTGGCAAAAATAACATCAGCTGAAAAACAAGTTTTAGATAAAATCTGTAGGAAATGCCAAGAATCTTTCAAAATGTGACCCTTGTCCTCCCAAGATTTCTTTAATTTCAAATCTGCATATTTGGCGATGGCTCTGTCTTAGATTCTGCCAATGCAATGATTGGTCTCAATGGAGGTCAGGTACGATTTATGAACTTTTGGTATTCAAAAATGTCTGGAATTCAGGACTTCTCAGCTTGCAAAAATTCCCTTGTTTTTCATGTAAGTAATTAAGTAAAAAGTAAGAAACATCCTCTAACCACATATACATCCTATAGTAAGAAATGTTGATCTCATTAATAGAAGCTTCAATAAAAGAAATTCCATTGTTCAAATAATCCAACATTTTTGGAGAATACAGGAATTTTTTCATGATAACTACTCCCCCACCCTTGTTGGGTTTCATTATCTGTAGGTTCTTGTCATGGAAATCCAATCCAACAAAACTGTCTCCACTCTAGTAAGATTGTAAAAAAAAAATCACCTCTTTTCCCTCACCAAGCCCAAATGACATTCTCACATAACTTTTGAAAAAGGGCAATGGGGGTAACATGGGGAGGTTAAACATACTTTTCCTACTTAGGCCATTATAATCTCCACTAGAACTGTCCTTTGGGGAAATAAGACAGCCCAGATTAAGTTTTCTAGTATATAATTTGTGCTCCAACACCATATTGACCAGACTCAGACTTCTAGTTGGTACGAACTTAAAGCCCTTTTTGAGAAGGAAACCAAACACAGTAGTGATGTTAAGGTGACTATAATTATACATTTTTAAACCATTAAAATCAACAACTGTACATGTCACAGATTCCAGTAGTGTTAAAACTGACCATATTGGTTCCCCTAGTGGGATTGGCGATTCATACGACCACCCCTCAGATAATTCTATCATTGTTGTTTGATTGGAGGTGATCCATTTCTCCTTTTCTGTTCTCTCAACTATTTTTCCTCTAGTCTCTGGAACCACCAGTGAGGCTGCTGCCCTAAAAAAACTTCCTCTGATGCCCTATCCTCACAATTGTGAACATAACCAAAAGGGGCACCCCCACTTGTCTCCAGGATATCTCTATGAACTCCTTCGGTTATAGGATAAGTAGTAGTATCCCTATAATTAGCTTCATCTCTAGAGATCTTCTTTTGCTTCCTCTTAAATACCATTTACCATATTCCTCCACATTATAAAATGTTTTATTAAAGTCTTCTAAATATTCAGGAAATAATAATTCCTTAGTAATGGCTTCATTTAAATCCTCAATCTGTTGTTCTAATGTCACCATCTCCCTAGTTTCTCAACAGAAAAAAATTATTTTAAAATATTTAAATCAGTTTTAGACTGTCAAACACAAATGTACACTTCCATTTAAAAGTATGGCAAAGTCATATGACAGTCAAAAGCTTAAAATATACTTTTCTAAACAGGAAAGTAAGTTAAAACAATAAAAAATAATTTTCCCACAAAGGGAACTTGTATGCCCAGCAATGGAGTAGCATAAGCCAACATTCAATTCTTGAAAGTCCGCAGAGGTGCATTATCTTCAGCAGAAGGAAAACATTGAAGAGCTTGGCTCCAAAACTTGTCTTTAAGTTAACTCAGCTCAAGATAAATAATGGTTTGGGTTTGTGGAAGATGCCCTGAAGCTTTGAAAGCTATCTGGCTATTATATACTATACAAGATATAAACCATATATAGCTTAGGCAACTGCAGGAATGATCAATATAAAGATCATCATCTAAAGCTGGTAAAAGAGGAGGAACAGGAGTGTGGTTAATGGAATATCCACTTAAACCATGTCATATTTCCTCAAGGAACAGGAGGATTTTTACTTTCTCCTAGTGAAACAAATTGTTCATTTTAGAAACCACTTCAGAAAAAGAAATTTCTTCCAAAGGAGATTTTGAGGGAGCATTTTCCTCAGTCAGAATCTGTGATGTAGGCAGACACAGAAGACGTATGTCCCTATCATCTTCATATAACTAGGAAACCGCAGAAACTGAGAGGATCTGATGTTTTTTTCACACATATTATGGTCATTTTCAAGAGGTGTTTAAGCCCTGCAATAATCCTTTAGCCAAAGAAATACTGTTCCTGATCAACAAGAAAAGTGTTAGAAAATAATGTTTTAACTTTTTGTTTCTTCTTTCTAGGGGCATCCCCATAAGGGGACCAACTCATGGATGGTACCTTATCCCAGTGAACAAGTCTCTTTCCTCATCTACTCATGGATGCACTTCCCACTGAAACTCCCATGATTAAAGAAAATGACTCTTCTATGCCTGCGATGGACACCTGAATAACTGCAAAGAAAATGGCTAACTGCTGATCCATGGTGGATGAAGGAACTACACAACAAAGGATTCTGGGTCAGAATGTGAATGGTCTTAGCAACCAGTACTGGCCACTGTTGTCACCCACCAGCAGCTGAGGCACTGACTGTACCCATTGTGTTGGCAAAGGCTCCTTGTAACTTTTCTTTTTCCTAGGGACACAGGGACAAAAACATGGATGCCATTAAACTATGCCAGCTGAAAATGAAGCGTGAAGTCCAGTATGCACTGCTGGAGGGAGTCGATAAAAAGGTAATGTATACAAGAACCAAAAACACTGACAATCTTCCCACTCCCAAAAATCCTCAGTAAAACACAAATAATTGCAAACATGGTTGACATTTTCCCTATAAATAGTATTAAACTAAATAAGACTGTCAGACAGCCATCAATTGGAAGTTTCCAATAATGTTCTGAAAAGAGTGATGATGCCAGCATTCTTAAAGGGACTCTGCACAATTACTTAAAAAATAGTAAAAAGTGTGTGGAAAGAACTCGCCTGAAGGGAACTTATCACTTCAGGATTGGACAAAGTTAACTGTCAAGCCTGTGAAGCCCAGGAGTAGTGCTCACAAGGGCAGCAAGAAAATATTGAAGGTTTTTGGTACCCAGACTGTTGTTTTCTTCCTATAGAGCTCCAGTTAACATAAGCCTGGGTGCATACATGGAAGAAGTCAAAGGATTTGGAGGACTGTCCGGCTGTTATTTCCTTAGCAGGATATAACCCATACAGCCAAAGCTACTGCAGCAGTGATTTATGATGAACATCAATGGAGTCTGAGCTTTGAAATTGTCCTGGTTCTAGTCGTGGCACCAACTAGAAAATCTTTTCCACTTACCCATATATGAGTTTCTAGTAGCAGTTTCTTCTGCCTTGTGCTTATAAAAAGTTGTGTAAAAGATATTAAGATTCTGTCATCCAGTCAACTCGATAAGCTGAAAGTCGGAGTGTATCAAACTGTCATCTTGTGAGAGTAATGATGGTAATTGCCCGTGGCCATTTCAAAAGAGAGAATCACTGATGTCTCTAGGCTAAAAAGGTGTCACCACAACTGTCCTTGGAGAATCCTTCAGCACATTCAGAATAATCCTAGTTAGAGAACAGGGTGGAAGGGCATACAGAAATATTTCCAGCAATAGGATTGAAAGGAATCTGTGTCAAGAATTGTGAGCAAGCAATCCTGAAGCAGAATTTTTAACTGTCTATTGTGACCTGAGGCAAACAGAGCTACTTGAGGACTTGCCCACAGATGGGCCAATTCCTGGAAGACCCTCAGGGTAACTTCTGTTCGAGAGGGTCTGTCTTGGTCCTGCTCAGTTCATGGGCAAGAAGTTTTGCAATGATGAAATGTAGGTAGCTTGTAGGGACAGACTGAACCAAGTCTCTAATTCACAGAATACCACAGCCAGTCTGCAAAATGGGGTAGGTACTGGTTTATCACTGTTTATGTGCCACATCACTGTGGTGCTGACTGTGACTAGCAGCAGACAGCCTGGAGACCAAAGATGGTTAAGAGATGTTAGAGCCATTATTTTTCACAACTGTGTCATCCCTGTGATCCTGTCAGCTTGTGAGATGGGATGACAGATTTCACTATGTTTACCTGAAAACCCAGTCTAAGAACATTTTTTTCTTTTCATAAATCAGATAATCTTGACAGCTTGTGAAATAATCCACACAGCCTACTAAATATGGAAAATATGGAAAACCTGCAATGAGCTATTACAGGAGCCAAGAACTTAGTAAACACTCAAAGATGCTAAATCACACCTATATTCCAACCACTTATGTAACTGCAATGAACCTCCCTGAAGCCACACCCTACTGTAGGATATTTCCCAACGCCTCTGATGAATACTGACACTTTGTTCTACCTATACTCATATATATTGTACATATGTGCTTACTATGAAAATCTTATGTACATATATGGTACTTATGCTTACTCTACAAAGGTGCTTTGATCATATAGCTGTACTATGACTTTGTATTGTTTAAATTGTTAACCTTTCTACAACATGTTTTCCTAACCTGTTATCATTTAAACTCTGAAACCTTCAAGTACTACCACATATTACTCTTTATTCTGTAACCATTTGTAGTTTTTCTCCCCAGGACTCCACTGAAAATGGACACTAGCTGTCCAGTCAGATTATCCTGATAAACAAATGTTAAATAAATAATAAATACATAAATGTTAAACTGGCAATGCTGAAAACTGAAAATGAGAAGCAGAGGTTTAGAAAGAAAGGTCCAGGATGGTGTCCAAGTTCCTTTTTTCTTTGGCTTCAGAAGATCGTTGAATAAAATCAATCTCCAATTTCCTTCTTTTCTTTGGTATTAGAAAGATCTTTAAATAAAATCCTTGAAGAGTAGTCCCTTGAAAGAGAGGAAGGGAATCCCACTGTCAAAGGTAGCCTTTTTGAATGACTCTCAGAACTCACGTGTATGAAGTTATCTGGTTCCTCAGAGGAAAGTGAAAGCCTAGATATGAACAAACTTTATAGGCTTGCCAGAGTGGAGAGGAGAAAAAAATGAAGGGACATACAGTCAGTCTACTTTCTTAGACTACCCTTTGTATCGTAAGGACCCTCCTTTCTTCTTTGAACATTCGTGCCATTGCTTTTTGAAACTGTTTGCCTGTGGCTTGCTGGAAATGCTTTTTCAGTTTCCTGAAAAAGTGAACCTGATCTGGAAGAAAATGTTACATTTTGACAAGAAAGGTGAAAATCTGGGTAACCTCCTGAAATAACTTTCCTCTTTTATCTAACCTTTTAAGGACCTCAAACAGGAGGAGGACCAAATAACCCAGAACAGCATTCAGTATTTCAGCTCAGCCATCTTTTAGTAAATTTTGAAAAAGTAGACTGCAATTCTTATCACTTATCCAGTGACAGCTGCTCTAGAAATAGCATCAGCAGTGAGTACATTTTAAAGAATGGTTACCCATGAGAAAGAGGAGACTAATGAATTCAGATATGCCTTACTCACTGAAGAAGGTGCGTCAGCAATTAACTCATATTGTCAAAAGAAAGCAGCAGAAATGTAGACATGACACCCTGACAATTTGCTATTCTGAAGGCTAAAGAGGAAGCAGTATAAACTTTCTTTTCAAACTTATCAATGCTTTTCCCAGCTTGTCAGAAGGAATAAAGCCAGCTGCCATAAGGAGCATGACAGGAGTGGATTTTGACAGAGACATTACAGCAGGATCTAACCAGGGTTAAAAAAAGGAATCCATGGAACTGAACATCTTATACAATTTATCAGATAACTGCAACTCTTTCAGATTCCCTAATCTAGTGTGGAAATTTAAGAAACACAGTAAGCCTAACTCCTGTTCCTTGGACTGTAGATCAGAATCTGACAGTGAGAAAAATGTTTTCTTTTTTAAATGAAGGAAAGACTCAGCATGTAACCACTGAAAGGCTTTAAACAACCAACCCTCCTTATATTCTTTAGGAGAAAATAAATATATAATATACATATCCTTTTACTGGGAACCCCTACAGAAAAACAGTGGCTCTAAAGACAGTTCCTTTCCTTGGAATGACGCTCCCCAGTGCAGCTTAGCAAAGGAGCATCACCTAGTCCCATCCTCAGTGCTCACAAGAGTGTTGCTGCTTATCCAACAATGGCAACTAATAGTCACAGAGAATGTGCCTGCCTCCCTGTTCTTAATGGCTTTCCAAGGAGCAACACCAATGGGACAAAGAGAAAAAGTGATGAGCTGTCCAAGGACAACTGATGGCTACAGCAGAGTCACCCATTAGTGGCTGAGATGAAGGGGAATACAGACTAAAGATCAAACCAAAGAGATAAGGAATGATTACTGGGACCCAGGACAAGGTCCTTGTCACAAATTGTATCTAACAAGTGGTCAGAGGAGGTCTAAAGAGTCAATCTTACCTCGTGATAAAGTTCTGAAGTAAATTGTTTAAGTAACAACCACCAAACACCCTCGTTCCAGTCACCAAAAACAAGTTTTGACATAAAAGTAACACTTTCAGTCACAAAAAACATGAATAATGGAATCCTCACAGGGACCTAGGATGACTACCAAAAAAGGTGTTTGACAAGTGGGAATATTAAGCCTAGGAGAGTTAGTGAAACAAACTGAAAAGAAAAATCTTCAGTGGCAAAAAAGTTATGACATTGTGGCATCCCAGACACTGATTTTATACAGCTTTCCTCGAGCTGCATACAGGCTAGGATATGTGGAAGATGCTGTTAAGCTTTAGAAGCTGTCCAGCTATCCTGAGTCGTGACAGGAAGTTCAACACAGCTCAGGCTACTGTAACAATGTTCCAATGATGAACATCCACTGATGTCTGGGCTAAAAGGGAGTTACCATGATTTTTGGAATTCTCTGGTAACTAAGAGAAAGGGAGAATGCATATATGTGCAGTCCTGTCCATGGGAAAGAAAATACATTGGTCTTCCAGGTCTTTCTGCAAGAAGTCTTGGTGCAGAATTTTCTCAATTGTCTGTTGCGAATGGAGGTAAACAGATCTATTTGGAGTGTTTCAGGAGATTATCCATCAGTGGGGAAGACCAGTGTGTCTAACTTCGATTCATGAGGGTCTGCCCAGAACCTGTTCAGAGTGTCTGTCACAGTGCTCTGCTCTGATGGAATAATGTAGCTTTGTAGGGACAGACTGTGCTAAATTGAAAGCTCCAGGCTATCATGACTAGTCTGCCTACAAGGCAAGGCCTGGTTTCCCCTTGTTTATATATATATTACAGTAGTGGTGTCTGTGATTAACAAAAGAGGCTCCTGGAATCCACAAATGTTTCAGTGTGTAAAACATTTATCAACACCATAATTTCTTTGCTGTTTTTGTGCTTTTTCTTGAAATGACAGTCCCAAAGATTATGTAAGTCTATCCTATCTGTGGATACAGCTTCCCAAGCAAAGTCTAAAGCTTCAGTGGTCACAGACTGGGAAGAGACTGAAGGGAAATGGAAGATATGGATTCAGAAGCAAGTGGTCTATTCACCAGCAAATTTCTTTCTTGACAAAGTTAAGCACAGGTATTTGAAAAGATATAAGGTACTGTAACTGTACAGATTAGATAAGTCATTGCATTTCTCTCATGTGTAAGCTGGCTAGAGTGATCATTAAATTAATGGAGGTCATGCATCACAAAATCTTGAGGTATTCTCTTGTATTTAGAGGCTGTTGAGAAAACTGAAATAACTTTTCTTGGTAAAAGGCAACTTTTTTCCCTGAGTCGCATAAGCCATCATTTGAGAAGTGCCTAGCAGGTTATCCTGAAAATGTTACTCTGCGGGATGGAACAAGATGATTTCTCCAAACTAAAGTGAAAAAAAAAACAGTTTTGAAACAGAATTTTGACAAAAAATGAGACATCTGCAACAGTATTGAAAGGAACTTGCAAAAATAAGGTAGTCCAACTAGGGAAAGATGTGAATGCCTTGTACCTGCAAAACACAATAACTGATGGCAGACACTTTGTGAATACCCTTGGGCTTTGGCTAGAACAAAAAAATAAAGAAGAGAATGTATAGCTATGAACTTACCTTAACAGTAGATGTCATATTGATCAGTGATGCAGTATTCCAAATTTCAGGGCTATCTTGTAAAATAACCTGGACATCCGTCCAGAGAAGCAAAGCCAAAACCTTCAATACAGCCATATGTATGACCTAAGCCTGAGGTGTAAGGGTACATAATTGGATGCATAAATGGAAATTCTCAGACTATCTGTAAGCCAGTAAGCCTGTAGAGGGCCTAAGTAACAAAATAAAATGGTCAGCGAAGATAGGAGAGGCAAAGAAACAGTGGCCCACCTCAGTCCATGACAAAAAGGAAGAAAATAGGAGAATAAGAATGGTTGGGTGGGAAAGAATACTATAATAGTGATTATGACATCTACTGCTGTGATAAATTCTTACACAATGGTACTATGTCCTTCCTTAGATCACTGCTGCAATATTCCAAAGTGTTGGCTGATTCCCAAAGCTTAAGAAGTCTTAAGGGTGGTTGGATGAGAAATAGAACCGTCCAATAATCCAAGGAGAACTGACCTGGCAAAGGTGGTTTTGGATGTATAAAAAGTATCCAGTCTATAATGTTTGGTTTAGGTATGCACAATGTAAAAAGGCTCCAAATGAGGCCACTGCTCTAGCAGAACATGCCTTTTCTGGGTAAGGTAAGAATTTACATTGTTGGATGTAGCAAAAAGTAATGGATTTAGAAATCCATTTAGCAATAGTTTGTTTAGAGATTGGATTTCCTAACTCGGAATCTTGGAAAGGGATAACTTGTTAGACTTGTAGATATATTTAGATCTTATCCAAGTAGAATCTGCCTTGTTTATACATGTCAAGAGAATGCAGCATCTCTTCTTCCTTATTTTGAGGATTAGAAAAGAAGGTGGGAAGATTTTTGGCCTGACAGAGAGAAAGTTAATTTACAACTTTAGGCATAAAGGGGGTATTGTCCTTATGAAAAATAAGGAAGGGAGGAGGTGCCATAAGGGCCTGTAGTTATGAGACTCGCCTAGCCTAGGTAAGGGCTACCAGAAGAATGGTGTTCCAAGTACAGAATTTGAGAGATGCAGAGGCTGCTGTCTCAAAAGGAGGAAAGGCGAGTTTTTCAACCATAAAGTTGCTGGCAGTTGGCTTAGGGGATTAAGGAGCTTTTAATGAGATGTTGTTTTGTTGTCCAGTGGTGCAAGGTTTGATTCCCTTAGCTTCCATTGCCTGTGTGACTCGGAACAAGTCACTTAACCAGACACTTCTCCTGGGTTGAGTCTAAAATCGTCCATAGAGATTAGAGTTCTACCTCAGAAAACAAACACAAATAAATAGGTTGAGGAACCAGTCAAGTAGGATATCTTTCCAAGGAGGTCTTATGTGGAGTACACATTTTAGGAACTGTTTTACCTCTGGTCTGAACAGAGGGAGAAGATCCAGAGGTAGGCAAGCAGAAATGATGGAAATGTGTGCCTTGATAGAGTATACCAGGCCAAATTTCAACAGCACAGACAAATAAGAAAGGATCATTGCAGTATTCAACTGTATCAGGACCTGCTTATGAGCATGGCACGGATAAAAATATTTTCCATTTGTCTATGTAAGATTTCCTGTATCAGGTTTCCTTGACTCCTGGAGAACCTGTACCATATCCTCAGAAAATTGAGTGTTTAAAAGGGATCAGAATGCTATCATCCTAATGTGAAATAGGTGACAAGTTTAGATGAAGCAATGAGCCCTTCTGTTGTGTTAGTAAATCCACTGTGAGGGGTAACCTGTGGTGATGGCCCTCGGCTAGGTGGCACAGAAGGAAGTACCAAAGTTGCCTTGTCCAAAAGAGAGTCACCAGTAAGATCTTTGGCTTGTATCTCTGAATCTTTATTAAGACCATGAGAAGAGCAGGAAGTGGAAGAAAGGCATACAGGAAGCTTCTTTTCCAAGGAAAGGACATTGCATCCACATTCTAAGCTTGCAGACAGTATGTCCTGGTGCAACAAAAAAGATAAAGTTGTTGTCAAAAGAGGCAAACAGATCTATATGTGGGGCCCCCATTTGTGGACTATGTCTAGGAAAATCTTCCTCTTCAGCATCCATTCATAGGAATCTTCCCTTGATCTGCCAAGACATTGTCCTGTGAGGGAATATAAATCACTTGGAGAGAGAGGTTTTGTTTTGTGGCTTGCTCCCATGCCAGTGGGTGCCCCCTGCTTATCTATGTACCACATAAAGGTAGTGTTGTCTATGAACATTCTTAAGGGGCCTGGATACCAAGAGTGGGAGATCTGTAGGGCTTGGATTAGTGTCTGCAATCTCTTTCAGATTGATGGGCTCTGATCTTAGATTTGGTGGCCATTGTCCATGAACTCTCAGGTTGTCCATCTTTGCTCCCAATGCATTGTCTAATGCATTTTTCTGTGCAATTCCTGTTGCTGTGTCTGCACTATGAAAGACAGACATGGGTTGAGCTTCATTTGTGATAGCCACCAAAGGATGTCCTTCGTTAAGCAAAACAGAAGTGTTATCTGGGTGTCCAGAGGATGTGAATTTTGGGATCAGGTGGATTTCAGATACCACTGGCTCTTCATCATATAGAGTCCAAATGGAGAGATGATAAATCAATAAGCAAAGGAAAGTAGTATTGCTGGAACTGAATTCATCCTCAAGTTTTAGTGTGTATCTTCACGAGGTAGACCCTGTTTTTCACAAAATCTCACCAAGACAACACTGATATATAGACTATATTTTATAGAGCATATATCATGGACAGAAGCAGGTTAAACAATAAAAAAGATAGCTAGGCGCACAAGTGCCAGGATAAAAAGTGCCCAATCCTGGTAGGTCCGCTGGTGCCAGGACTGGAAAAAATGACAATGTAGAATTCTCAAGACATGGAAACATTCCTACAATGGGGCTAGGCCAGGATCAGTGGTAGGATGGCCCCCCTATTGTAGAAGGAAGTGGATAAGAAAGAAATTGTTACTATTATGCAAAAAGCCAGACAGAATATATACAAAATGATTAAGAGAGAAATTAGGGGAAAGAAAAATACTTCCACAGGAAAAAACGTCAGAAGCTTCACATAATAATAAAAATGTATGTTCGTTAATACAACAGATTTATGAAAAACATTGTATAGACAAGGCTGTTTGGAAAAAGAAGCGACTGAGGAAGTGCAAAAATATAAGGAACAAAATCTAGCCACTTTTGAAAGGTATAAAAAAAGTATGGACATGGGAAAGAGAGATCTGATATGGTGCAACATTTATGCAAAGGAGAAAGCAAAACTAATCAATACAAAAAGAGCAACACCAAACATATCTGAAGAGAAATACAGGCAAAGGCATCCAGACATGAAAAAATTTACAATATAAAAAATAAGAAAACAAAGAGGAAAAGTAGAAAAGAGAACTAGTAATGGAGAAGTTAAAAAAACAGAAACTGAGATTAAGGATTACCTGTGAAGTGAAGGATTTAAAGTAGAAAATCGAAGTCAGATAACATCACAGCAAGATAGAGCAATGGATCCCGAATTTAAGGAGAAACCAGTGCAGCAAGAAGCATCTGATCAGTTGCCATATGAAGATACTTTGGAGCCTTCCATAGGAAGCCAGTACAAACATTCAGTTGGGGTTGCACAGCAAGGGAAGGAACAGGAAACTGTGGCAACTCTGGCACACTCAATGTTGTGGAGTGATAGGCCATCGAGTTCCCATATGAAAGAGCAATGGCTGACAAAGGATGAAACTGAAGAGAATATGGCACAGGAAGATGCTCTGGAACTTCCTATTGAATGCCCACAGGAAATCGAGAACAAAGAATGTGTCCTCATTTTAGAAGAAAATTATATAAGAGAAAAGTTGTGTGATTTAATAGAGATGGACAGACATATTAAGATCAATGAAAGAAGTAGACTACAGAGTGTCAATAAATCTGAAAAAGTTATGTCTGATAAAACAAACACAGTAATTACGACTGTTCATAGAGATTCATGTGATATATCAGAAGTAAATATGATATATTACAGTGCAGCTAAATTAATAACAGATAAAGTCTTACCACAAAACACAGAGTAGTAAGGGAAAGGAAGGGGAGAAATCAAATGCCAACATGGAAGTATCATATAGAGAAAACTGTAAAGCAATTAAGACAAGAAGTGTCACTGTTAGAAGAGTACAGAAGGGGGAACAGATCAACAAAAATCCTCAGAGAGATAGACGTAATAAAAGCAATGCACAGTATCAGAACATGTCAGGATCTTGCAAATAATAATCTAAAAATATTAGCACAGGTAGAAAAACTTAGAAGATATACAGATAAATATAAAGGAAAAGTACAAAATAAGCAATTTGTTGATGGCCCAAAAAAGTTTTATAGAGAATTGGGAAACAAGGCAAAATTAACTGAAGCACCACCAAAAAAGAAGAAATGGATACATTGTGGAAAACTATCTATGAAGATCCTGTGGAACATAACAAAGATGTTAAATGAACAGAAAAAGTAAAAGAGAGAATAAGTTCAAATGTACAAGATATGAAATGGGATGAAGTAACAGCCAGAGAGACTGAAACTAAGTTAAGAAAAGCTCTGAATTGCAAAACCCCAGGCCCAGATGCAGTACATAACTTCTGGCTAAAAGTATTAACACTTTTACATGAAGATTTAGCCATGAGTAAGAATTATTTATATGCTCACCCTGAACAGACACCAGCCTGGTTAACAACAGGAAAAATTATACTCCTACTTAAGAGTGAACCTACAAGCTATCCTAGAAACTATAGACAATAACTTGCCTTCCGATGATGTATAACCTATACACTGGAATTGATGCCGACAGAGTTTATAGTAATTTAGAAGAAAACTCAATCTTGGCAATAGAACAAGAGTGTAATAAAAGAAAGCCACATGGAATAAAGGATAATTTGCTGCTAAATATAGTTGCAAGTATAGAAAACTCTTGGAACAACCTCATGTTGATCAGGACTGAACACAGGAATGGTTAAGGAGAGGTGAATTTAAACCAAACGACGAAAGGTTAATATTGGCGGCGAAGATAGTGGACTACGTACATCTTGGTTTACAAAGTCCATTGAACATGTGGGAAAAACAGTCAAATGTAGGTTTTGTAAAACAGAATTGTAAACAGTCACATTTTGTTGCTGGTTGTGATATACTAATGTCAGAAGGACTGTATACTGAAAGGCATAATAATGTGGCAAGACTGTTGCATTGGCAATTGTGCAAACATTACAGTATTACTAATTTCATGAACTTTAATCATAGTTTGATTTAGGAATGGGGTCCATTCCAATCATGGTATTAGAAACCCAAAAAACTTGGAGAAATTGAAAAAAAGAGTCTGTTGAAGGGGACCATGGGTATAGTTGTGACCATGAACCTCAGTGCTCTGAGAATTTCTCTTGCTGTACAAGTCTGAAGAGGAACAAGAAGAGGAGAGTGGAAGTAACTGGAGAGGCTCTGCACTGTCTGGCAGTAGAAAAGCCTGCATAAGTCTGGTGTCTATTCTGCAGCCCAAGAAAACTAGGTCTTGGTTGGTTCCATTGTGGACTTATTTAGGTTGATTGTGAACCCCAGACCCTAAAAGAGGACCAAGGTGAAGTTCTGATGAGTCAAGCGGGTCTGCTGAGAAGATGACTCTATTAACAGGTTATCCAAATAAGGGAATATCTGGATTTACTGAGTCCTGCAGTAAACTATAACCAGAGCCAGACATTTAGTGAAAACTCTTGCGGCTATAGAAAGTCCACCAGCAAAATGGATAACTAAAAGTGTGATGAGCAAGTTAAAAACATCAGAAATTTCCTGTAAGAGGGGTGAATAGGATTGTGGAAGTAGGAGTCTTTCAAATTCAAAGACACCAAGAAAGCCTGTGGAATAATAAATTGCAGTTTATAGGGACAACTTCTTGAAAGAAGGAACATTGAGAAAAGTATTGAGGGTGGAGAGATTCAGCATAAGTCACCAGTCTCCTTTTCTTGGAATGAGAACAGTCTGTAGTGGAACCATCACATACTGTGGAGGAACCAGTTCTATCGTGCCTTGTTTGAGCAAAGCTTAAATGATGTAAGGGAACAACTTTATCTGACACTGAAGAGGATAAGGGATGCCACTGAAAGGAGTGATGTCCAAGTCATTCTGTACCCCTTCTGAAGAACTGAGAACCATTTGTCTGTAGTGATAATGAGACTTTTTTTAAGGAAAAAGCAAGCCTTTTGGATAGGGGAGGGAAGGACCAAGAGGGTAGTTTGGCAGACTTTTCTGGGTAAGGAGGCCTCCCAGATCTAGTGTCCCTGTCTGGTTTGTCCTGTAATATTTTCCTAGGCATTTTCTTGGCTGAAGGTCCAGACTTCCTGTGAGCAAAGTAAGCAGGCTTTGCAAGGTAGTTTCCCTGGTATCTCAGCACAGAAGTAATAAAGATTTGTTTACAGTCCATTATTCAACCTTGTTCTTGTATTTTTTTTTAAACAGACTAGCAGCTTCCAGATGAAACAAGAGGTCCTTGTTTAGAGGAGAATCTAGAAGTTTTGCCTTAATATCCTCTGGGAGGAGCTGAAAGCATAACCATTCATGACTCCTGATAACAGAACCTGTAGCAGCTGTCCTGGTGGAAGCTTCTGCTGCACTATAGCTGCATTTTGTTTCATGACCTAGTCACTTGGGAGGCCTAAGCCACCATTGATACGACCTGCTGTTCACTGCCTGGTTCCTCAGTGGACAGAATAGACAACTATTTAGTAATTTGAAGCTGATAATTCAGATCTCTAAAGGCAAGAGTGGGTGTTGTATAAATCTTCTTCCCCAGAATGTCCATTGCTCAGTCTTTATCTGTGGGGAAAAGTATTGGCAACGAGTAGTAGCTTAGAGCATTTGTCTGTAGACATAGAAAAAGCAGAATGGTCTGCCACTGGGTTTTTGTACAGAAATGTTAAAACTTTACAGGTGCCCACTTCCAAAAGGTTATAGTATCTTTGTTGTATCTCAAAAGACTGTTTTTGATTCCCATTCAAAATGTTTCATCATATTAACAATAATTTTCCCAAAAGAAGCTTCAACGGGGGGTCAGGAGAAATGGTCTTCATTATCAGAAGCCACTTATCCTGGCAAATGGATCTGGGAAGAGTAGGGCAGAGAGTGCTCACCAGAGTCTGATTCAGTCTCTTCATCCTCAGAAGAGTCCATCTCTTTTGAGAAATGGTAGGAAAAATAGAAGAGAGAATATGGCCTGAGTGACATTATGACCTTAAACAGACCCTGTAAAAGTGAATTCACTCCTTTTCATTGAACATCAAAGGAAAGGAAACATTTCTGCCTTTTTTGCTTCTTCTTTCTAGGTGTGATGTCTGCAAAACAATTTCCGACATATGATGTACCTCAATGAGTGACCCTGGTATTTCCTGCATAGAGGGGATCTGTGGTATGCCTTTGGGTCCTTCAGAAATTATTAAACTGGGTGTCAAATAAATTGTTAAAATCAGACTGTAAAAATCATTAGGCTTTTCAAAATGACAGTCAATAACACAGGAATCTCAAGTTCAAAACGTTTTACTAGTGTACACCAGGAGGCAAAAAACTATACAAAACAAGTATAGAGTTTTGACTGGCTCTATACAGGAAATAACTTTGTTTTTATAGCATTTACAATCAGCTTTTGCCCACCTTACTGACGTGGTCAGTCACAGGGCATTTACATCACTATAGTCCACAATATTCCATTCATAAGAAGGTGCTGAGGTAATGCTTTTTAAAAACTTTCCCATGAGAATAACACAGCCTTGCAAGGCACCTGGTCAATCACAATGTCTTTCTGTAAATTTTGTTCTTTCAAGGTTCCAGGCCTGCTCGAATACAATAGTCAGTTCATTTCTTAATACGTTCCTTTGTTTCTCTGGTAAGCAGCTGCACTCTATCTTCGATAGAGCTCACAAGGCCATCCTCCTCGGTGGAAGGAAGAAAGATATACATGCATACATATTTATTTCTCTCTAACCCAGCAGATAATAATTGCTGAAAGACATAAGCCTGCTGAGCTGGCTACTGCCAGGGTCAGAGGTTAACCACACTGCAGCTAAGCTTCAAGCAATTACATGCAAGATCATTTCTACTGCCATATTGTTAAATAGAATCAAATGCATTACATATTATAGTGTTTCTAAACTAGCACTACATATATGTTTAAGTACATATTTTTCTAACATTCTCCCTCCTTTTAATGCTTTTTATTCTATTCAGAAACATAAACAATATTATTTCATTCCCTAGCCTCTTCCTCTCTGGAACTTTTAACTAGGCAAGTCATTTGTTTTATATTTCAGAAAGAATTTTATTTGGTATTAACAGATTCAACTCCAGGTCTTGGTACATAGTCTCGGTTACAGATACATCAACAAAGTCCCTAACTAATCTTTTTATACAAGGTATCCCGCAACAGACACATGCTCCCAATATGAGCAGAACAACACAAATGGCTATCAAAATATTCATTAGGATTGAACCCCACCCACCAAATAGATTCTGGAAAAAGTTTGTCAGTGGGTTTGGGCCTGGTTCCGCCATTGCTGATACTTGCTGAATTACCTCTAGGTGGTCGTTGATTTCGTGCTCATTATCTGGTATATACGCACAGCATTCTTCTTCTTTGATAAGCGCGCACGTACCACCTCTCGCCGCTAGGGTGAAACAGTTCTCATTGCATTCAGTTTATCAGTCACAAGTTCGAGAGCAGAAAAAGTCACATTGCTCATTACTTCGAGGAGTTTTGACAATTTTCTCAGTTCCCAGATTGATTTGACTGCTCCATAGGCTGGGATTATTCCAGTCCAGGATATAACACTGTTACTCAAGTCCATATGAGTCAATTTTTCTTTATCTTTCACGGATGAATGATCTTTCCAGCCAGCTTCGATTTTACCCACTGGATTAGTAGGTTTTTTGACTGAGTTCCCAGTTCTTTGAGCTATATCTCTTACATTTCGTATCTTACCCAGAGGCAATTCTGCAGTATGTCTTATGGCTGGAACCAGATAACCCAAAAAACAACTGCCGGACCAATTCTCAGGTAACCATTTATATGCTTTTTTCCCACAAACAAAATAACAATTTTCTACTTTAGTACTGATGCGGGTTAACTCTGAATGAAACATTTTCCTGTCTATAACAGACAACGTTTATACAATTCAGGATTTCTCTGCACATCTTTCAATGTTGTTTTCATTAAGCTTAAATACGAATCATAATTCGTGCTACAACTAATACTCTGATCTTTGGCTTTTATATAACACTTGTAAGACACAGTTATGTTACAATTACTCCAACCAACTTGGAGCGTATCATTTTTATAGAAACAAACAATTCCCTTTTGTGTAACAGGTAAGCACAGTGCCACTTTGTCCTGTGACCTCACAGAACCTGTATCAAAAAGTAGATTTTCCCAAGTCTCATTTATCCCCAAGGGGACAGCGGACATCAAAAGTCCTCCATATGCTGTAGGTATGGCTGTACAAACCCAGCAATTTGAAATGTTCATAGTCTCTACATACACACGTTTCATGGCTAGGTATGTGTTAAAGTTTGGATGCCAATCTGTGGCCAGTCCATCACGTTTTGTTATTTTTATCTGTGTAGTTATTTGCAGGAAAAACCCCAGCAAAAGAGAAGTCACCACCAACATGGTTAATAAGTGTATGATCAGTAGGACAGTAAACCAATGTCTTTGGGGTTGCTTTGTACTTTTATATACTCTGCCCCTGGTCATTCTGTCTCTGTGGTATATCAGCTACAAAATGTTTGTCCAGCTGGAAATTCTTTACCGGTTTGCAATGGGTCAGGTGAACCCAGGATGACCTCTCCGCAACCTTTACTGCAGTAGGCGTTGCCAACAGTACCTGGTACGGACCTTCCCACTTTGGACTCGTCCAATTTTTCTTCTTGATAACTTTCAACCACACCCAGGATCCTGGAGTTACCACTGCGTCCGGCTTCGTTTGTTCTTTATCTGAAAAAGAGTTTAACTGCAAAACAGTCTTATTGGTTAACAATTTTTTCATGTAACTGGCTAATGAGCCATCAACCTCCAGCTCTGCAGGCATGAGAGCTTTCCACTGTGGCACATAATATGCCCTTCCAAATACTACTTCGAAGGGGGTCAAACCCTTTACATTTGGAACTGTTCTCATGCTCAGCAATGCTAAAGGTAAACAGCAAATCCAATTCTTCTGAGTCTCACTCATCAACTTCCTTAACTTATTTTTCAAAATCCCATTGTACCTCTCCACCAGTCCTGCTGACTATGGGTGGTAAGCGCAATGATTCTTCAGGGAAATCCCAAAGAATCTCCCAAGTTGCTGAATTGTCTGGTTGACAAAATGTGTTCCATTGTTACTATAGATTCTTTCCGGTATGCCAAATCTAGGAATTATTTCCTTTACTAGGGCCTTTGCCACTGTTGCTGCATCCGGATTCCTGGTTGGAAAAGCTTCTACCCATTTTGAAAACATATCTATGATCACTAAACAGTATTTCTTTCCTTCACATTTATTCAGCTCTATAAAGTCCATACAAATAGTATGGAACGGATATGGTGGTGTAGGGAAACTCTCTTGCTTCGGTTTGAATGCTCCCTGTGCATGATGTTTACTGCAAATATGACACGCTGCACAGAATTTTTGTGTGTAGTTCGTAAATCCGTATGTTTAAAACATTCTGTTAACTAACTGTACCATCCCCCCTGTTGAGACATGGCTCTGCCCATGGCTCAACAAAGCCACATATCTAAATAAATTAGACAGTAATATTGGCTTTTTTTCTTTGGAGATGTATAATACGTCTTCAAGGATTGCTCCTCGTCTTACCCACTTCTGTTTTTCTGCTTTTGTAGTTAATGTTTGCATTGTTTTCAACATTTCTAAATCTAAAATCTCAGAGGGTTGTAATTCCTCATTTAAAAAGAAAGTTTCTGAGTCTGAGGCTGCTTGTTTTGCAGCTGCATCAGCTCGTGCATTACCTTTCGAAATCTTATCCTGTTGCTTTGTATGAGCTGCACATTTACAAATAGCTACTTTAGTAGGTAACTGAATGGAATCTAATAAATTCAAGATTAGTTGCATGATTAATCGGTTTACCAGTGGATGTTATCATTCCCTATTCTTCCACTGCTGCTAAAAACATGCACTGTGGAGAAAGCATACTGACTATCAGTATATATGTTCACACATCTGTCTTTCGCTAGAGTGCAAGCTCGTGTTAAAGCTATCAATTCTGCTGCTTGAGCAGACAAGTTAGGCTGCAGGGGTTGGGCTTTTACAATCCCAACATCAGTAACTACTGCATAACCTACTAGATTCTTTCCTGTAGGACCCTTCCTACATGATCCGTCCACATAAAATGTCACCTCTGCATCAGCTAAGGGTATATCAGTAAGATCCTGTCTGGGTAAAGTTATTTGCTCCATTTCCTGTAGGCAACTATGTGGTGTGCCGTCCACAGGAGTCGGAAGTAACGTTGATGGATTTAATGTTGTACAATGTTCAATCACCATATGAGGTTGACTCAGCAGTATGGTCATACAAGAAAGATGTCTAGCAGGAGACAAGAATGCAATTTTCTCTTGCAGCAAAATTATCGCAACTGCATGAGGCACTCTCAAAGTGAGAGGGTGGAATAATACCATTGAGGCCGAAGCCTGTACTGCCATGGCAGCTGCAACAACTGCCTGTACACAATGTGGCAACGACCGTGCCACTGGGTCCAACTGCGATGAATAGTAAGCTATGGGGCGTTGCTTACTTCCATGCTGTTGCGTCAAGACTGACGTCATATATCCCTGCTTACAATCTACAGTCTGAAAAAATCTCTTATGGTAATTCGGGAGCCCTAAAACTGATGATGAAGCTATCAATCGTTTTAGCCTGCAGAAAGCTGCTTCTGCTACTGGAGTCCAATGTAGTATATCTTGTGCTGCCATAGGTGTTTTAAATATTAAATCAGCCAATGGAGCCGACTCCAAAGCATAGTTTGGTATCCAGCTTGACAAAGTTAGTCGTCCCCAGGAAGGACATCATTTCCTTCTTGGTAGTTGGCTTGGGTGCTTGCAAAATTGCTGCCTTCCTATCTGCATCTAATGTTCTACCCTCCTTGGATACCACATATCCCAGGTACTTGACCTGTGTTCTCCAAAGTTGCAATTTATGCTTGTTTACTTTATGTCCCTGTTCTGCTAAAAATTTTAATAATGCTATTGTATCTTCCCTACATTGCTGCTGGGTAGGGGCCGCAAGCAGGATGTCATCCACATAAAGTAGAACTTGACTGCCCCTGGGTGGAGTAAATCCCGCCAGGTTGCTAGCCATTTCCTGTGTGAATATTGTTGGGCTCTCACAATATCCCTGTGGTAGTCGAGTATATGTATACCTTTTACCCTGAAATGTAAATGCAAACCAATACTGACTATTTGGATGTATAGGTATTGAAAAGAAAGCATTGCTTATATCTACCACGGTAAAATACTTCTGTTGTGGCTTTAAATCATTCAATAAAGTGTGTGGGTCTGGCACCGTAGGTGCCCTAGGTATTATTGCATCATTTACAGCCTGTAAATCCTGTACCATCCGCCATTCCCCGTTTGCTTTTCTAACAGGAAATAGAGGGGTATTACATGGTGAATCTAAAGATTCTACCAGTACTCCTTTTTTAAGTAATGCCGCTATTATAGGCTTGATTCCCTGCTCTGCATCCTTCCTCAAAGGGTATTGTTTCTTTTGCGGTCTAAATGCTGACTTCGGTGTAATGGTTACTGGACCTGCTGTCCGAATAAGCCCTACATCTGATTTCCCTGTTGACCAAAGAGTGCTTGGTATATCACACAAGGCTTTTTCTTCCTCTTCTAGCAAGAACATCAATCAGCTGTCCTCACTTTGCTGTAAGTGTACAGCTGGACGTGCTTGCGTTAACCAATTTAATTTTTGCTTCTGTATTTCTTGTTCTGACAATTTTAAGTCGGTTTGCCTTTCCCATCTTGTTACTTTTTCACCTAGGTCCACCCATCTGACATTTTTATGTTTGGTTAAACTGACATGCGGTAGCCAGTTGGACTTATATAATCCCATGAATTCCTGAGGTAATGAACAACTCACCACACTATTACCCTCAGTATCCCAGTACAAGGTTCGTAACACTAGTCTATTGGCAGGATGTCTGCACAATGTTTGCTCATATTCCTTATCAGGCCCTGGTGTGCTACAATAGTACAGAGTACAATGTAACAAATGCTGCTGATCAATGTGAAGGGAGGGTACCTTACTGATGGCTATGTTCATCAGTTCCTCAGTTACTGCCCCTAGACCAGTCGTGACTAGGTCCTGGCTGTACCAATAATAGGTTTCACCTTCCGATCGCACCACAAAAGTATCCATTTGCCTTTGTGCCTCCATACCCTTCATGGTAGGAACTACTGCTATGCCAAAGAGCTGCATAAGGTTTCTCCCCAGTAAATTTACTGGACATTTTGCAGAAAGTACTATTTTACTTCTCTGGGTCATACCTGAAACAGGGTCAGTTATTGCTATATCATGGGAAAGTGGTTCCCTGTATAGCTGCCCGTTTGCTGCTTTCACTAATATGTAGTCAGGTGATTCAGAGTGTTCCGGTAACTTTGAAGGGTGTATCAAAGTTCGTGATGCTCCTGAATCACACAAAAATTTCACCTCCCTCCCCTCCACCAGAAGTGTAACTTCCGGTTTTGTGTCCACCAAATAGAGCTCCAAGCTCAACAAGGCTAAATCTAAAACTTCGCTTTTCTCATTTTCTACATCTGTTTGCACTTCCTCTATTCCTTCTACTGTGTTTACATTTTCTCCCTGCCCATTAGTCTCTCCTGATGACTGTTGAACGTTATGACTATCATATAGTCAATCCTCATCACTCCTATCCTTCCCTTCCGTAGACGTTTTTTTATTCAACCTGCAATCCCTTGCTAAATGTCCCTTCTTCCCGCACTTGAAGCACTCACCTTTTCTCTTTCTTTCCTCAAAAACCTCTGAGTCTCTGTCAGAGCGTTTATTGCCCTGAGCGTTTCTCCTACCCTTTTTACCTGACTGCACTACAAAGACCTCTGCTCCGTCTTCAGCTGTGAAGACCTGCGTCTTCTTTTTCTTCTTACTGTTAAAATGTCTTTCAGCATGCCTAGCATACTCCAGTAAGGCTTGTAGCCTACTCGTTCGATGATCTATCATATGCTTTGTAATAAAGCTACTGATAGGGGCAATGCAACCCTTCAAAAATGCATTTTTCAATTGTTGTTCGTATGAACTATCATTTTTCTGATTTTCAGGAATAGGCATACCACTATGGTTATTGAAACATTCTAACAATCTACCATAGTACCCATCTACAGTTTCATTATCTTGTTGTATGCACTGATTAATACAGGTCCAATCTGCTCTAGGTTTCCATTTTTCAGTAATTCGGTCCGTAAGACCCTTCAACCTAGTGTCTAATTCTGCGTCACTATGTAGGAGTGGTTTAAGTTGCGTGTCACGAGCACTCCAGACGCCACAAACCATGTGCCAGTCTGGACCTATAATTTGTCTAATCACCTTCTCTACTTCTTCCCCATTTAAGTGGTAACTCAATCGCATACCTTGTAAATCTTGTATAAACTTTTCATGATTAATTTTTGGATGGGGAATTCCCTCTGTAGCTTTCCGGATATCTTCCGGTGTCCATGGTCTATACACTAAGAGGGTTGGGTCCTGGCCTTCCTGTCCTGCCTGAGGGTTCGGTACTTCAATTAATGGACAGATTTCCTCACTCTCTTCTAGTGAATCTCTTCTTAGTTGAGTGTCCCTAAGCGTTTTACGTGTTCGGGACCTAGTTTCAATAGGTTCTCTTACAAATGGTTGTTTTAATACCCCTGTTGCCTCAGGATAATGTGGGGGGGGACCAGCCTGCCCTCCCGCTTCATATCCTGGATAAGGCATCGGAGGGGGTGGAGGGGAAGGGGCCGTCGCTACTACTGTATTATTATCTTCTTTATCTAAGAATAATGCTTTCGCATTTTTAGTCTTCTGTTCCCTTCGGTTCACTTCCTCAATCCACCTATGTGCTTGAGGAATACCCAACTGTCGCTGTTTTTTCGCCTGACCTTCTGCGTCAGATTTTAACTGTTTCAAAAGTTTCACTAACGAAACTTTGTCTAATTTACCATCAAATTCATATTTATTAACCCATTTTGCAAAATATCTCACATTATCTGCTCTCTGCAATTGCATATACTTCGCATCATCCGTCAAAGGCGGATCTCGCGATCTCTTAGTGCACTGATTTCCCATGTCTTAAAAAGACTGTTACGTAACCCTTCTCTCGTACCACGTGGTATCTTCTTTCCTGTATCCACAGTAGTGTCTAGAATGACTGTTTACTTTGCTCTGTTTTTTTTTTCCCCTGATCTATGACCAAATATACAGTACTTTAATTCGCTCTTGACCTGCTACCACAAATCTTAACAACAGTACACTGTAACCTGGTCCCTGATCTAAAACAAAGACAAAGAGGGAAACTCTCCTTACCTGAGCCTCCCGTTTATGACTGCACGTTTTCTTCTTGGGATCCAGTTTTCCGCTTTTCAGCCACAGATCAGAAAGTGGACAGCCTCTTTACACACAACAATTCAGTCGGAGGTCTTTTCACTCAAGAAGAACCATTTTGGCAACTTCTCCTGCGCAGACTTATTACCACCCATGCACTCTGACCTGTAGCTTACCAAGGGAATTCCGGTCCGAAGGACCAAAATGTCAAATAAATTGTTAAAATCAGACTGTAAAAATCATTAGGCTTTTCAAAATGACAGTCAATAACACAGGAAGCTCAAGTTCAAAACGTTTTACTAGTGTACACCAGGAGGCAAAAAACTATACAAAGCAAGTATAGAGTTTTGACTGGCTCTATACAGGAAATAACTTTGTTTTTATAGCATTTACAATCAGCTTTTGCCCACCTTACTGACGTGGTCAGTCACAGGGCATTTACATCACTATAGTCCACAATATTCCATTCATAAGAAGGTGCTGAGGTAATGCTTTTTAAAAACTTTCCCATGAGAATAACACAGCCTTGCAAGGCACCTGGTCAATCACAATGTCTTTCTGTAAATGTTGTTCTTTCAAGGTTCCAGGCCTGCTCGAATACAATAGTCAGCTCATTTCTTAATACGTTCCTTTGTTTCTCTGGTAAGCAGCTGTACTCTATCTTCGATAGAGCTCACAAGGCCATCCTCCTCGGTGGAAGGAAGAAAGATATACATGCATACATATTTATTTCTCTCTAACCCAGCAGATAATTGCTGAAAGACATAAGCCTGCTGAGCTGGCTACTGCCAGGGTCAGAGGTTAACCACACTGCAGCTAAGCTTCAAGCAATTACATGCAAGATCATTTCTACTGCCATATTGTTAAATAGAATCAAATGCATTACATATTATACTGTTTCTAAACTAGCACTACATATATGTTTAAGTACATATTTTTCTAACACTGGGTTATTCCTTTTTACTACCAGTGGGCGGCCACGGTGGTGCAGCAGTTAGTATTGCTGCCTCACAGCAAGAGGTTCTCTGGTTCGGTTCTTGACTGGGGTGCCTTCTGTGCGGAGTCTGCATGCCCTCCCTGTGGTTATGTGGGTTTCCTCCAGGTGCTCCGGTTTCCTCCCACATCCAAAAGACATGCAGTAGGTAGATTGGACACTCTAAATTGGCCCTAGGTGTGAGTGTGTGCATGTGTGTGCCTTCTGTGGAAGGTTGGGCGCCAGACTGGCAACTCGATACCGTAAAACTCCACTGCCAATCATGAGCAGACAGATGATCTGCTGTGGCGACCCCTAACCGGGAAAAGCCGAAAGAAGAAGAAGAAGAATTTGTATTTACTACCAGTAGTAGTTTCAGTCATTTTGGACATGCAAATCTCAGATGTATTACTGGCCTTCAGTGGGGTTGCAGGCATCTCAAAAAAGGCATCAGGTGTACTGTGGGTTCTGAAACATCTGGATGTATGTCTGAGGTCAGTTGGGAAGAAACGATATTAGGACTAGGTCTCAAACTTTGTTTTCTGTACAGGTGGGCTTTAATGATCAAAGGTTTCACCATCTTTGCTTGGGTGCAGTGCTGTGTATCAAAGTAGGAATTAAGGTATGAAAATTGCTTTCTTAAGGTCTTTGGGGCAAAGGATTGACAGATTGTACAATTCTTATAGTCCTGCTCTGAATGTAAACAGAAGAGGCACTGGAAGTGGAGATCTTTATAAGGAATCTACCAAGTGCAATCATACTTTCCCATCCTCAATGACATCTAATAGAGCAATAAGCAGCAGTCATTTGAGAAAAGCAAAGAAGATTCCTCAATTGAGAACTTATCTGAAGCAGTAAATGCTAATGGTACCAAGAGCCACACGTAGAACAGACTGTCAAGTGCAAGACCTTGTTCAGAGTGGCAGCAACACAGTTTCAGAAATTATGCTTCTACATCTGCTTACATGCCCTTATGCCCATGGGCTTAGACCATACATCAGACATGGTTCTATGAAAGGTTTTGGCTTTGGTAGCCTGGCCAGACATCTTAAGTTATTTGGCAATGTAACCCCAACAGTTTGAAATACTGAAAGAGTAATCTAAGGAAGGATATCTGAACACGTGAACCAGAAATAGGAAATCTTAAAAGGTATCTGGAAGTTCTGTGAATGGAAGATTCTGTGAAGAAATTGAGCCCAGATACTTGAATCTCATAAGCTTCAAAAAGAAACACAAAAAAAGAAGTTATGTCTAACCATAATGTTCCATCTGTCTTGTCGATCTTCACTAATCCTTGACTGTGGGCTCAGTTCTGAGCCTTGGAACTGACTTGGCCATTTACTTCAGCTTGCGCCTTCCAAACTCTCGAGCCAGGCTCTACCCATAATGCTCCTCTCTAAATTACCTCATATTGAGTATGCCTAAATTAGTGGCAGACAAATTACAATTAATAAGAAGAGACCAGATATGTGTTCCTAATATGAAGCCGGTCCTGGAAGAATTTGATCCACTAACAGTCTCAGGCTGGGGGAAGGAAGGAGGAGATGTGAAGGATTAGTGAAGTTTAACAACACAGCTGAAACATTAGGGTAAGACCTAACTTCTTTATCTGATGTCAATCTTCACATAATCCTTGACTGTGGGACAGAGTCCCCAGCTACCTAAATCTTGGGAGGTCTCATGGAAGAATATTCCTAAGCAACATCGAACCGAATGATGCCCATCCCCTGGAGACCTGATCCAATTTGTAATGAGTGATAAAGGTATGAGGAGAAGACCATGTGGCTGCTGCATAAATGTCATCTAAAGAAGCCCTGGCATGAAAAACTCCAGAAGTTGCCACCACTCTAGTAGAGTGGGCTTTTACTGGGTGCGAAAGGTGAAGCCCTTTTGACTGGCAGTTAAATGTAATGCAATCACTAAGCCATTTTGCCAAGGTAACCTTTGTAACTGGATTACCTAAAGAAAGTGAGGAAAAAGCAACAAATAGTTGGTCAGCTTTTCTGAAATCATTTGTTCTGTGAAAATAAAATTGTAACTGTCTGTGGATGTCCAATAAATGAAAGGAATACTCCCCATTATTAGAGAAATTAGGAAATTAGGAAAAAAGACCAGTAGTTGTAGTATCTTACTGATGTTAGATTCTGAGACTACCTTCAGCAAAAAGGTTGGATTAGTCCTAAGAGAGACCCTATCTTTGTGAAACATTATGTAGGCTGGTTTGCAGGACAAAGCCTGAAGTCCAGATACTCTTCTGGCAGATGTAATCGCCACTAAAAATAAAGTTTTCCAAGTTAGAAACTTTAAGTCACATGTAGCTGATGGTTCGAAAGGTGAAAGAATAAAGGACTGAAGAACTAGTGTAAGATCCCAGGGAGCAATAGGTTCCTTAAATGGAAGTCTTAACATTAGGACTTCTTTTAAAAAGGCTTTACAAATTTTGTGTGACATAAAGGATGACCCATCAAAACCCATGGTGTTTCGTGGGCGGCCTCAAACACCTGGAGGCGAGACTTTGAGGCAGATGCTAAGCTTAGAGGCTACACGGAACCAAATAGAACAGCTGGCCCAGGACAAGATTCGGTGGAGAGCTGTAGTTGGTCCCTGTCAAGGGTGATGGGCATAAGTAAGTAAGTAAGTATCAAAACCCATATGGCAATTTGAAATTGCAGCTAAATGAAATTTAATTGTAGAGGTAGAAGAACCAGTTTGATAGAGGTTAGCTAAAAAGTCCAAAACTTTATGAACAGGGTTTTATAAAGATCCATTTCATTATTGAGGGCCCATCTTGAGAATTTTTCCCATTTACTTTGATACAATTTCCTAGTTGAAGGTTGTGATGGGCCACAATGATTTGGTAGACAGGAGAGGAAAGGGAAGAATATCTGGCAATCATGGAAACTGAAGAAGCCACGCAATGAGCTTGAGATGACAGAGATTCAGATGAACCATTCCCTCTGGATGAGGCAGCAGATGTGGAGCTGGGTGTAGCGTCCAAGGTTTCTGAAGTAGATGAGACCAAAGGAAGGGAAACCAAACTTGTTGAGGCCAAAAAGGGGCAATGAGGATTACTGTGTTCTCTGACTCCTTGGCTTTTCTTAGAAACTGGGATATCAGAGGGGTTGGGGGAAAGCCATAGAGAAGACCAAGGGGCCAGTCATGGAGAAGAGCATCTCTGGGTGACTCCCCCAGAGGGGGGATTAGGGCAAAGTAACTGCTGCACTTGTTGTTTAGAGGGGACGCAAATAGATTGCAGCAAGGTTGGCCCACAGTGATGAAAAATCTCCACAGCCACAGGATTGAGAGACCACTTGTGAGGCATGAGAATGGTTCTGTTAGTTTGTCTGCTATCAGATTGTAGCTCCCCAGAATGTGTCACTGTGAGAAAGTGGTTGGAAGAAATCACCTATTGCCAAACTCTGAGGGCTTCTCGACATAGTGGGTAAGATTTGGTTCCTCCTTGTTTGTTGATGTACCAGACTACCAACATGTTATCCATCTGAATTGCTACTGCTCCTGGAGGAAGGGCATCCTGAAATGCTTGCAAGGCTAACAGCATTGCCATCATCTCTAGAATATTGCTGTGCAAACTGGCCTCCAGTGGGGACCAAGTGTCTTTGACAGTCCTTTCCAGATAATGCCCACCCGACCCCATCTGTGAAGCATCCTTGGTCACTATGGTTTGGGGTTGTGGAAGAATGAATGAATGGTCCAAAAGAATCTTGTTGGAGTGGAGCCACCACAAAAGTTCCTGTTTGCAGCAATTGGTAATCAAGATTTGGTGTGATATCGGCTGGTCTATCAGAGACCACTGGGAGGCTAATAGCCATTGTAGGATTCACATGTGATATCTGGCTAAAGGAACTAGAGTGATTGAGGCTGCCATTGAGCCTAATGCTTGCAGGACCAATTTGGCTGGAACACTTTTGTTCTAGATAATGTGGCTGACCTGAATTGTAGTCTTTCCAATGGTAGTGAAGCAAGACTTGTAACTGTATCCAATAGGGCTCCAATGAATTCTAGTTGTGAGGGTTGTAAATTTGACTTTTCATAATTTCTTGTAATGCCTAGAGATGCACAAAAATGTAGAGTGTAATCCCTTGCCCGTTCAATCTGATGCCTGGTGGTAACGGTAAGGAGCCAATCATTGAGGTATGGAAAAACTCAATATCCTTGCAGTCTGAGATGAGCTGTTACCACTATTATACATTTGGTGAACACCCTGGGGGCTGAGGTGATTCCAAAGGGCAGTGCTCTGAACTGGAAATGACTAGCTCCTAGCCAGAAGGGCAGGAATCTCCTGAAGCATTTGTCCATTTTTATATAGTAATGTACGTCGTGGAGATCTATAGAGCACATCCAATTTTTTTCCATGAATGGAAGTATAGTTGGTACCAAGACCATCCGAAATGTGGTTTGTTGAAGTGGCTGAGATCCAAATGGGTCTCCAGTCCCCTTTTTTTGGGGGGCACTAAAAAGAATCTTGAGTAAAATCTGGATCCTACTTGGTCTGGTGAGATGACTCTTTTGTCGAGCAGGTTTGAATTTCTAATACTGCTGCTACCCTGTGACAGGGTTGAACATCTGGGAGTCTTTTTTGGGGTTTTGGACTTACAGAGAGTAGAATATTGTAACCTCTGTAAATGATCTCCTGCGCCTATTTGTCTGATGTTATCAGTTGCCAAGCGGGTTGGTGCGGGGATAATTGTCCCTGACTGCTTCCAGAGGAAGGCAATCGGGCCTCGGTTCAGAAGTGCTGGTAGGAGGTACCAGAGAATAAATCTCTGGACCTCTGGTTCTGCGGGCCACTTCTGCCTCTAGGGTGGCGTCTTCCATTATTACTTCCCCCTCTGCCCTGGGGAAAGTCTTTGCCACGTGAGTCCTGGAAAGGCTCTTGGAACCTCTTAAACCATAGTCTCTCACTTCTCTGGTTCCTGGAATATGGCCAGTGAGGAGTGGAGAAACATACTCCTACAGCAGAAAGTGTCTTTCCATCCTTCTCACATCTGGCCAGTGTGTCTTTTACCTTAGGACCAAAAAGGGATGATTTGTCAAATGGAGCATTGACAAATGATTTAAATGACTCCACAAAGTCACAGAAGCGCATCCAGGTGAGTCTTCTAATGGCTATGCCTGAACCCACCAATCTTGTTGCCCCTTCAGCTGCATGGGCCTCATGGGCGACTTATAAATTGCTTCGAGGGTGGCAAGCTGAGAAGTAACTTTGTCTTGTATCTCTGCAGCTACTGCTCCTGAGAGGGTATTCAAGAGCTCTTTGATCAGATCCCTCTGTAACCTTGTAAAGTGCCCTGTGTAGTTCAAAGACCTGACAGCAAAGGTCAATGAAGCATAAACATGCTTCCAGGGTCTATCCATATTCCTAGACTCCTTGTTAGGAGGATGGATAGTAGGACTTTCCTCAGCAAGTTCCTTCTTAGCAGCTGCCACTATCTCCATGGTATCTACTGGTATGCCTTTGGCCCAATGCTGCTCTTCTTTAGGGGCAGAAAGGATCCTGTCAAGTCTCTTGGGGATCAGTTTGATGGAGTCAGGCATCTTCAATGCCCACTGTATGATCTGTTTAATGAGCTTGTCAGCAGGCGGAGAGATCCAAAAGGTAGACAAAAAAACGAAAACTTCACAAACTGGTAAAACAAAAAGACCAAGTCAAACTGGAGCCAAATAAAAACAAATTAGACGCCTGGGCATGAAAAGCCTCCAGCTATACTGACTCCTCCGAAGAAGGCTGGAGGAAAGACAAGCCACCCCTCTGTTTCAGGATTTCCAGGATGTCCCAGAAGGAAACATCATCGGGGGTGACCTAGGAGAACCTTCCCCTTCATCAAAGTCAGTAGCTTCAGTGAAGGCCTCCTTCTCTTGCACTTTTTCTTCACAGGTACTTCCTCAGGGTGATGTTCCAGGGAAGTGCCTGAAGAGGAAACCACCAAGGTGGGTCTTTCCTGGGACTTTTGTGCCCCCTGTCCCATTGAAGAGATTGATGGAAGCTCTGGTTGAGGAGAAGCAGAAGTTTGGCCTAACAGGGATGGCAGAGACTGAGAGTCCACAATGGACAAGGCCTTCTCCATGACTCAGAAGGCCAGACCCCCACATAGGGATAGGAGCCCAGAACCAAAATAGACTAATTCAGAACCATGATCCCACTCTGCACTGAGGATATGACCCCTGAGCTTGGGTTGATCCAATGAAAGCCGAAGCATCGAAGTTCATGGAAGGCTCTGAAATAAATGAAGCCTCAGAACTGGCCAGGGAGTCTTCACCCCAGGAGGCCTCCAGCTCCAAAAAACCGAAGGAGCTCAAAGCAATCCTTGGTTCCAGATAAGAGGTTCTTATAAGAACCAAGACAGTCAAAGCTGGGTATGTTGGAGCCATGGGCTCCAATGACTCAGTAGAAGTTGGAGGAGGAAGAGGTGGTGTCATAATAGGGCTAGTCCCGGTGCCAACTTGGCTAGGAACCAAAGATAATCCCCTCACTGTCAGGAGCTGATCCACCAGTCTCTTGATGTCCAATTCCGAGAGACTTTTAGTGGATCGAACAGAGGAAGTCAAAGGAAACCTAGGGGGTCTTGGTTCAATAAAGGGACTCAGTGGATGATCTTTGAGTGGGTCAATTGAAGGAGAGTATCTGCATCGTGGTAATGGAGGCAAATCTGAGTGCTCCGGTACCAATGCACTTTCTGGTGCCGAGGCAGTTGGTGCCAAATTCTTTTTGCCATTCTGTGCAGAGGGAACTTTTGACAACGAAGGCTGCTTCAATACTTTTCTAGGCAGTTCTGAGGAGGTACTCGGAACTGAATAAGATCTCTTTTTGTGGTGAGAACAGAAGGTGAAAGAGGTAGATGAGCTGGCTTCAGTCTTGGACCCATAAATGGCCTATTCAAAATTCCCTTTCAGTAAGCCTTTCAAAATAAGTTTCTTTCTCCACTCAGTGAGAGTTCTGGCAGAGAAACCATGAGATATAGAGCAGTCCTCTTGTAAGTGTACTTATAAATGCATTGCTCTGAGACAGTACACATGAGAGACATGCCCATCCGAATTGGGAATTTTTCTGTCGCACTTCTGGCATCTTTTAAATCCAGAAGTGCCCTTAGAAGATTTAATAGGAGTGTCTGCCTTTTCAGCCATTAGACAGGATTTATAAGAACCACAGACACACACGCACACTACTGAGAAAATAAGAGATAGAAAATACTTTTTTTTTAAGGGGGATAGAAAGAGAAAGAAATAATACCAACTATAGTATTTAAGAAATACCTAACAAGGTAAACAGAGTACCAACAATTGTATGTAGAAAGACTACTTCTGGTTAGTGTATTTTCCATCTTTCTTTTTCTACCATTGGTAGATCGGAGAAAGCTTAAGATAGTTTTAGGTTAGTTTAGAGAGAAAAATCAAGAAAAATTACTTTATTGAAAGTCAAAGCTTGAGAGTGGATCAGACGCGTCTGACACATGAAGCGGCAAATGATATCTGAGGTAATTTAGAGAGGAGCATTACGGGTAGAGCCTGGTTCGAGAGTTTGAAAGGCGAGAGCTGAAGTAAACGGTCGAGTCAGTTCTGAGGATTACATTAAGATTGACAACATCAGATCACCGTTTTTTGCAGGGGGCCAAGCTCAGCTGCACCCCGCCATTACTTTTATATTCTAATTCCAAGATTGAACCAGAGTGGAGAAAGGATAAATACCCTGATCTCCACTGTGCTGTAATCCTGCACAATTCAGATTCTGGCAAAAAGAAACACTGTTCAGTTTCTTTTTGCCAGTTCAACATTAGAAGAAACATTTGGGCCTGTCATAGTCATATTTTTCTTGGACTCAGAATGGGCCTGAGTTTCCTTTCCTTTCTTCTTAGAGCTACCCTGTCACTTAGTTTCCTGATATTTGTTGGGGTAGTTTAAATAGTTTTCTTTAAAAGGGCCCATAGCTGGAAGGGTAATCTTTGTTATATTTGGAATTGGGGACTGCAAAATTTGCTTGACCCCTTGGAGCAGGTTGCCTTTCATTAAATTTATCAGAGGGAGTTTACAAATACTATCAAGTGAAGCATTAAGAATTTGAGAGGACATCTTCAAGAAGGTTTTGTGTTCTCAGCCAATCACATCTGCACATTGCTGATCTAGTTGATGCAGCTCTGGACAGCGCATTCACAGCATAAGAGCATCTAAAGGAATGCTTAGTGACTTGTGTGACTGGGGAAGTCATGAGAAATAATGAAGCATGTCAGAAGATGGTAGTTCTGCAATTCTGTTATTCATGACAACGTTTACCAAAACATGTTTAGTTGTTTGTCCGACTAGTGATACAAGATACATACATCTCCTTTCTGTAACTGTCAAAGGCCCTGCCCTTCTCATCTGAGGTTACAGGACTAGAGACAGCAAGATGTTTAGAGCCATTGCCTTTGGATAAAGAAATAAAAGATGGGCCAACCATAGGGTTACAGTTTAGGCACTTATTAATGCAGATTTACTTTTCATTTCAAAAGTTCCTAGAAGCCATAAGCAGCAACAGCAGCTAACCTGGAGCTGAACTACTCTGCATCTAAGTTTTGGCACTTAAAATGCATGTGTAGTTTTATTTGAATTTGTTAAGGAGAGTAGAGAGCCAGTCTAGACAGATTTTTTTCCAGTCTTAGTCTGAGTACATGAAAAATAAAAGCAAAGCACTTACATGATGAGAAAAAGAAATGGTTAACTAAATATTAAACAGATGGTGCATCTCTTTTAAAGTTTTGTCTAATTAAAATATTCAAAAAAACATGTTGAGCCCGCAATCTGTGACCTGAAAAAGACATTTATTGATTATAATAGCATAAAAACAAGTAACCAGACCGGTTTCGGCTGGTAAAAAACACAGCCTTCATCAGTGTGAGCCAGAAAAGTCAAATGCTACTGTTTAAATACATTCAAGTGCAACTCCATTGGTTCATTTTCAAAATTGCTCATTAAGGCCAGGTGGGAATAATCCACCTAACTTTACAATCCATTTCTTTTCTTTAGAATCTAAAATAGAATGCCATCCAGTTTTGTTAGATTTGTTACCCTTAACAACATCATAATCATGAAAGTAAATTTTGCAGTTTTATGTGCCAAACAATGTTTATACAAAACATTGTTAACTTTTTTATTTTTGATGTTACTTACATGTTCAGACATTCTCAGCCTGAGAGGACGAGATGTTTGTCCAATGTAAAAGGACCCGCAGGTGCATGTTGCCAAATAGACTAACCAATCGCTGCTACAATTAGCAAAAAATTGGGTGTCATAAACCATGGCACAATTTTTACTCATAAATTGTTTAGACTTGGTTACTTTATCACAATTGATGCAATGGCTACATGGGAAGACGCCAATCAGAGGTTCACCAGTCAAGGTAGTTTGTTGTAAGTGAGGGTGCCCAGTGTCATGAGTATGTTTATAATGGTTAAAGCAAGATGCCAAGTTCTTACCTTTACGAAATGAAAACAGGCATCTGTCTGGTATTATGTTAGCTAGTTCATGATCACATTGTAATATGTTCCAGTGTCTATGTATGCTGTTGATTAATAAATCAGAATTCCTGGCATAACTGGTTACAAATCTGATAGGTTGGGGTTCCTCCCTGTTCCGTGGTTTGTAGGTTAACAAATCCTCCCTGTGAAGTGTGTTGGCCCAATTGCTAGCTTGCAGAACATGTCCCATATGATATCCCTGGATCTGAATCTGTTAGTCAGGTCCTGTCTATGTTCTTGAAAAGAGGCTTCATGGGAACATATCTGCCTCATTCTTATAAATTGAGATTTCGGGATATTTCTAGCGATGTGAGGAGGATGAAATCTGGATGCATGGAGGACAGTATTGTGTTCGGGGTACTTCCTGAAGACCTGTGTACTTAAAGTATGGTCAGGTTGTCTGTTGACCAGAACATCAAGAAAGGTGATAGTACTTACATGATAGTTTGCTGTAAATTGTAGACCCCATTTGTTGTCATTGAGGTAAGATATAAATTCAGCTAGATACTCCACATCTGCCCTCCATACCATCCAGCAATCATCCAAATAACGTCTTCAGATGTCGATTTCATCCAAATAGATATTGTGGCTGTTATCATAAATGATTTGATCTTCAATGAAGGCCATGAATATGTCAGCATAGATGGGGGCAAAGGATGCCCCCATTGCTGTACTCTTAGTTTGCCAGTAGCAAGTGTCCTGATAAAAGAAGACGTTATTGGTAAGGACATGTTCTGCAAGACCTACCAGAAAGGAATTGAAGTCTGGTTCATATAAACCAGCCACATTTAACCAATGGGCCAGAGCTTCCAAACCTACCTTATGAGGAATGTTGGTATATAGAGTGCTGACATCAAGTGTGCACATTAGCCATCCTGGTTCCAACTGTGTATCAGAAATGATTTGTATAAGTTCAGTAGTGTCCTGTAAACAGGAACGTACCCATAATAATAAAGGCTTCAAATATTTGGTGAGGAATATAGATAGTGGTTCCGTGATGTATCCCCTGTCTGACACAATAGGTCTACCTGGTGGATTAACTGGATCCTTGTGTATCTTGGGTAGAAAACAGATGTACTGATTGGCAGAGTCCTGAATTGTTAGCTGCTGCATCACATTTACTGTAATGATACCTTCGTCCCTGGCAGTAGATAGAAAGTCATCAATCTGTTTCTTAAATCTAAAAGTGGGGTTGATTGGCATTTCTGAATAATAGCTTCTGTCCGAAAGTTGTCTCTTGGCCTCCTTATCATAATCGGACCAATTCATGACTACTACCGCCCTAACCTTTGTCAGCAGAAATGATGACTATATCCCTGTTGTTCTGTAATTCGATGATTGCCTGTTTCTCACTCAGTGACAAGTTACTGGGTTTGAAGCAAGTATCAGAACCAGAATAATGCAGATCTTTGAGAATACTGCTCTGAAACTGGTGTACAATGGGATGCATGGGATGAAGGTATCTTGATTTATGATATAAAAATTTATCATGATTATAATTACCATCCAAATCACCAAACTGCAGCTTAAGGTTTAGAATTCTGCAAAAAGACATAACATCTTGTGCCAGGACATCCTCAGATACCACAAAACCAGGGATAAAAGTAAGACCTTTATTGAGAATGGACAGGTGAGTGGGTGACAAAACAAAGTCTGATAAATTTAAAACATTTACATTTGCATTCTTGTTTATTTCTGCATTGCTAATTTCCACAGACTTTGAATGTTGTTGATTTTTCCTGTGCTTCCTACCCCTCTTTATATTTTGTCCTAAAGGGACAAATCTCTGCATCCTTTTGGGGGTCGGTGAATCTGATGCTAAGTGTATGTCACTGTCTGTGCAGGATGATGGGTCATCAGTGGATGAACCATTGTCTGTGGTTCGTTTCCTAAGAATGGACCTGGGCCTTTTTCTTTTTGGAGTTTTGGGTTGATTTGGTGTAAATCTAACATGTTTGTTAGAGTTGCTAAAAGGGTTGGCACCCTGGTAATCATTTTTCTGATCTTGAGTTGCTCCTCAAGGTTGCTAAGATCAGTTGCTACCTTATTCAAATGTTTAGTAAAAAAAACTGTCTCCCTCAAATTGTTGTACTTCATGGCACAATTCAGTGACTACATTGATCTCACGGTCAATTACTCTATCATGGTACTTGGCCAAGGCCTCAACAAAAGACATGGTGGCCTGTTGTTGTATAGCTGCCCATTGACTATTTAACACCTCGTCAGCCTCACCCACATGGGGTTGTATTCTGATTCTAAGCCCTCTTGGTGTAATGCCTTTGGCCATATAGACCTTGAAAAGCTTAGAGTGCCATACATTAGATCTTAAAGATCTAAGATGCTTATGCAACTTATCAAAGGCTAGACCACAAGTGGACTCAGGCCCCAAAGGGTCACTGGTGTTGCCATTGTTTTTACTGGGACCCAGCCCAAATGCTCCAAGATCCTCTCTGTCTGCTGATAGACCCGAGACTAAACTGAGTAGATCCATGCTGGTGCTTTATCAAAAATTGCTGATAGCAATAATAATAATAATGTTCACTGATGAACTCAGAAGAACAAAAAATCAACTACTTATAAAAATATTGACAATGTATTTGTGTCCATATAGATATTTGCCGATAATAGCACTGATCCAAAAAATTAGGATTGCTACGTCAGTATCATAGGACCATGACCAATCATTAGATAAAGGGACAATAATAGCCAGAGAAAGCAAGGGCCAAATACTGGCCAGTTTCAAAATTGCTACGTCCCTTCACAAAGTCTGGGAAAGTAATGTCTGGGCACAAAACAAATCCTAGATCAATTTGTGTTTAGTAAAAACTGAAAAAGACAAAAAGAGATCAAGAGACTAAACCTTGGGTCAAAATAAATGACCAGCGGCCAAGTGGGGCCCAAAGAATGAAACTTGTTGTTGTGGAGAAATAGTCAAGGAAGTCAACCAACAACAATAGTCATATAATCAGTAATGTATTGTCATGACCTGGGAGCAACAATGTAGCTCAAGACCAGTACAAAAAGTACAGACAACCAAAGTACCAACCAATGATTAAATGGGAAATATCCCAATTCAAAAAACAATTATTGAAAAAGCCTAGAACTCTCATAAACAGTGAAGATTATAATGATTAGATGGACAGGAGTAATTGTACCATTTATCATTTAAACTAAAGAAAGGGCTGAACACACCTGTCCATCCTAAATGGTAATACGAATAATAATAATAGGGCAACTAGCACCAAGCTCAATGATACATAAGCAGGCTAAGGTTATGTTCAAAAGCACAAAAGGTATAAGGAGTGTTGTGCCTAAAATGTACCATGAATGCTTATTTATAAAAGAACCCTAAGTTAGTGTGAATATCCTCAAAGTATTGAGAAATATTATGTAGAAAATCATATAAGACAGGATAAACACAGCAGTCGATCCGAAATGGATCCAAAATAGTAATGCTGTGAGAGCTGGTACTGGATAAACAGTTATAAATGTGCTACAGTTATAATATAGCCAATGGCATAGTAAATTGAATAAATATTGTGCCTGCAACAAGCCTTGAATACCTGACTACTGAAAAAGCATTAGAGAACATGAGAACACTAATGAACCCATAATAATGGCTTGTTTGTATCTAGTTCCCCGTATACCATATGCCAATGTCATACAAACATCTGACCAACAGGCCAGTAAACAAAGAAAATCAAATGAAATTGTGTAATATACTGTTGAGAAAAACGGACATACCTATACATAAGACAGTTGGCCCTCCCAATCAAAAATAGTTAAATTACTGTAAGAACAGTCAGAAAAGGAATTTGCAAAAACAAAAATGTCTTCAATGACCTTCCGGTCTTATCAGAAATCAAACTGGTATGAATTGGACCAACTTAGGCAGTCCGATATTAAATATTTAATCCTGACCAAACAGTTGATTAAATGCCAGAGAGTTGCAAAAGCACACAAACACATGAACCTATTATACTGGCTTGTTGGTATCTAGTTCCCCATATACCTTATGCCAATGTCATATAAACATCAACCAGCTAGCCAAAGACAAAAATCAGATACAATTGTATATTGCGCTGTTATAAGAAATGGACATTCCTATGCATAGAGTAGTTAGCCCCCTTCATCAAAATTAACTGTATTGCTATACAAAATAATCAAAAAAGCATTTGTGGAAACAAAATAGTGTCCAACGACCTTCCGGTCTGCTCAGAAAACTGACTGGTGTGAATTAAACAACCATTAGATAGCCCGATGTTGCATACTCAATCCCAAACAAAAAGTTAGTTAAATGCCAGAAAAAAATCATATCCGACTCGGCCGTCTTGATGTAATGCTGTCGAACTTGATGACCGTAATTGCCCCTCTGATGTTCATGTAGCAAAATTGGAATAATTCGTCAAAATAGCAACGACATCCATCCATTTGTCATAAAAATCAGTACAGAATCACCGGATAACCAATTCTCGAGAAGAAAATAGCCAAAAAGTTATACAAAACAAGTCCGTTCTGAAAACAGACAGTATGAGCGGTACGCTCAACAGCGGCTGTTAACACGAACAAGCTGCAATCCAAAAAAATAAATATTCTTCCATATAAAGCAAAAACAGTACCTTTTAGATGCTCAAATAATTGAGTATCAACATATAAGGGCGCCAGTGCTGCCACACGTTCGTTAGGCTGACATGCCAGGCTGCTACGAGCAACGTAGAATAAAGCTGATGTTTCCAAACGTATATCCCTGAAAAAATCCAGATATTGTGAAAGGAAGGTTTCCAAATGGTTGAATTATAAACCAGATGGCTTGTTGGAGCAAGAAAATGAGCCAAAAATTGAGAAACAGTATATAGGACTGCAGAGACAATCTTACAGCCAGCATCAGGTTCACAGGCCCCCAGCAGGATGTAGTAAGCAATGCAACATCCAAAACCAACCTCCTGCACGGGGATTATTGCACGGCTCCAAATTCAAATAGGATCCAAAAAACCATGTTGAGCCAGCAAACTGTGACCTGAAAAAGATATTTATTGATTATAATAGCATAAAAACAAGTAACCAGACCGGTTTCGGCTGGTAAAAAAACACAGCCTTCATCAGTGTGAGCCAGAAAAGTCAAATGCTACTGTTTAAATACATTCAAGTGCAACTCCATTGGTTCATTTTCAAAATTGCTCATTAAGGCCAGGTGGGAATAATCCACCTAACTTTACTATCCATTTCTTTTCTTTAGAATCTAAAATAGAATGTCATCCACACACTTACAACCAAGTTTAGTCAAACTATAAAAGAATGAGTTGTTTACAGCAATCCCTGGTACTCAGAATTAAATCATGAAATTCAAAAGGCAAAAGTGTGTAATCAATGGCGGCACTAAGGCAGGAACAATTCACAGACTGTTCACGCAAAGGTACAAGATAATCTGGTTGGCATAACATGTAAATGACCATATCATGAGATGGAAATGAGCAGCTTTACAATCATGAGGGTAATGACAAATGTAAATGAGGGTAAACAACATGATGAGATTAAAAAATGTATAAACACTGGCCATGACCTAGGAGTACCATTGTAGTTGTGTGCCATAAAGATTATGGTGTACAGAGATCACATCAATCTGTTAGGGATATTAGAGAAGAAACTATGTCTAACATTCAATCTCCAACATGCCTCAAAAATAGTCCACTGCTACCATGTGGACAGAATCGTCATGCAGGATCTGGTACAAATATGTCACCTTCACACGAAGGGCTCAAAAGATGCACGGAATACCCACTCCTGTGGACACCAAACATATGTGCAGAATTGACATATTCTTGTTGTAAAGACCTTTTTATGTAACCAAATGGGAATGAGGTGGGCTTATCCCAGGCAACTGTCTTACAGATAATACACCAGTTTCTCATTCTCAATAGCGCAGATGGAGGAACATATGTGGTTTCCACAAACCACTGAGAAGAGAACACTGCCATGTGGATGTTTCATGAAACAGATTTTTATCTGAGATACTTCAGATCCACTCACATTACTATCACGGCTCCACCTGGAACACAAGGACAATATATCAATCATAAGGGATTGCACTCTAAATGCCAGATGGCCTACAATGCACAGGATATAATCTATAATTTCAGTACCCATAATATCCACATCTGGCAAGTGCAAGATATCAGCAATTTGAGCAGGGAGATTTCCCTCAGGGACATCTTACTGGCTATACAATGAAGCCATGGCTCATGACACCAACACAGAATCCACATAGCATGCCAGAGAATGCATACAATGCTGCACAGTCATAGACCTGAAACACTGAGCATGTATTTTTGATTGAAGAAGGTCTTGCTTGTGCTGTTTAAATACCTCTGGTGATAGCATGCAGTATACTACAGAAATGAAGCAAGATGTTTGCTGTGTGTGCAGTATTATTCAACATGTTGGTACAGAAAAATATACAACAGACTTAGTCAGAGATGAGTCACAGACAACAGTGGAAGAGGTGTCTGGTGAGGAGTTTGTGGAGGATCTAGTTGCAGGGGATGACCATGTGAGGCTGAGGCAGGCACTGTACATTTTGACACTGGCTAAGTGACAGTACCTGGTTCACAACTACTGGTCAGATTACTCTTAAAGTGCAATTATGCATACATGACAACAGCCAGGCTATACTATAAAGTGCAGGGACTGGTTAAGCAGTGCCATCAGACACGATCAAGGTAACAGAGCAATAAAGGCAGGGTAGAGCTGTCATTTTATGCACAGGTGGGGAGGGTCACAGTGACAGAGGTTGGCAATGGCCACTGTGGCTAGGTGAGGGGCTAACAATGTGGGGATGTGCATGCATCGTGGCCTGGTGAGAGTGGTGAGCTCAAAAGGCTATGCAGACAGGGGATTGCATATCCAATGTGATGCATTTGGGCAGAGGTGGGGATTGGTCAAATGACATGGATGGATACTGCCTCTGCAGACCTTGCTGTCTGAGGTCATAACACAACCCATGTATGACACTAATCAGCTCTGCAATATTTGCAGTACTATTAGCCTGCACTTGTATGACTGCCCTATCTTTTGTGCAACAGCCATGTAAACACTCAGCTCAGGTGTAGGGATGGGAGCCAAGGCATTGCTGACCACTAGTATGCTAACCCCCAAATTCTGTCCCCATATACATGGAAGCTGCCACACTCATTGTTGCCTGAGGTGGAGCACTATGACTATGCCCCAGGCTGCTGTCCAGGCTGATTGATGCCTGTTCTACAGTGGTATCCTTTGACTAATGGGATTGTATCGGCAGTGGAGCTATGTCTGTGGAAAAGGATGGTAATATGCCCATCTCTGTACCTATGCCTGACAGTGGCACTGTGGCTATACACTGCCATGCTGTGGCTACTTGTTATCAAGGTCAGATATTTCACAGACAGCTGGACTACTTTCAGTGGTGGAGGATCCATATACTGAAATCAGCAAGCATGCTAGTATATCAATACTTTGTGATAATTCCGGATTCCAGTGATACTATAGCTGAAAAACAGAATGGTATACAAGACATATAAGCTTACGTACTTCATACAAACTCAAGTGGCAGACCTGAAGTGCATATAGGGATGATATATTGGTACTACATGATATGTAAGAATATTCCCACTTGGATTATCACCCATCAACAGCCATGGTGGGTGAAGTTCAAGTACAAAGACACCCACCTATGACCATCTTCTCCAAAACAAGGTTGGTTGCCTTGGTGCATGCACAACTGAAGTGACCCTATGAATACCTGACCTTGTGAAATGTTATAGCCACTGTCAGGGCTGACCTGTGCAATAAGGTCCCACAATACACTGCTGTGGATGGCCAAACTATTCTAATCAATTATAGGTTTATATGGAAGTACCAGACTAGCTGCCCTTTTTGGACATTTTAAGCCTAGCCAGTTTTCCTTTTGGTGCTCAAATTAACCTACCCCATTTTGTGTTAGATTGACCATACTCATCCTGTAGTCAATAATTATACATTATTCCAATAAGAATAACTGAGATCATATCATACATAATTTGAGTGGACCCATGTATAGGATAAATCATTTAGGAGCTGCCTCTATTCATTAGCAGTACTGGGGAGGTAGTCCTGGGGTAATTTTTTTATTTACTATCTATAGATCTAAGTTGGTCTTGAATATGGATATGGATGAGCTTTGTTTTATGTGGATGGGGAGTCTGTTCCAGAGAAGTGGCATCCTCTTAGAGCTATACCTGTCCCTCCAAAATGTGCTATTGGTGTTGCAGAAGAGATTTAGATCCCTAGACAGAATATTTCTGATGCCATTTGACTTTATATGCAGTAAATCCATCACTATTGGTTTGGAAGATACATTTTACGCTAGACACAGATCACCTCTTAGCAGTCTGAGGGATACAGAGTATAGTCCTGGAGCTTTGAGCCAGTCCATGTAGGACATATACTGTTTAGGCCTTGTATCCTCTTAGTAAGGTATCACAGTGGGCATTTCAGTTGCCTGGATAGATACATGCCAAAGGCGACACTATACTTGATGACTGGCCTAATGAGGATTGTGTAAAGGGAGACTACGGCATCCCTAGATCTAGAACAATACCTTTGTTTATAAGCTGTGCAATAGAGAAGGACTTTCTTACAACAAGGGACACATGTTGGTCCAAAGTAAGGTCATTGTCCACATGTTCCAAAAACCTCAAACAACTGTGTCAACCCTTAGGGAAGTATTGCCAATGTAGTAGTTTCCCCAGGGTAGATAACATTCCAGAGGATAAAATAATAAATTTTTTTATGTTTAATTTCAGTCCATGATTTTGGCACCAGTTATTTATTTGAGACAAACCTTCCTGTAGGATGCTTAAGTAATTGAGGATTCAATGACTGCTCCTAGCTTGCAGTCATCTACAAACTTAGTCGGCCAGAACTCTTTGGAATTGACTTTTACCTCAGAGAAGTAAATGCCAAATAGGAGAGGTCCCAGCATAGAACCCTGGGAGACTCCTCTGGTGACTGGTCTATCTGTGAAGATAACTTCCCTTATTTTTATTTCCTGTGAGCCAGATAGTGATCAAGCAGGTGATATAGTGGTTTATTCCCAGTTTACTTAACTTTTTTATTATACCCTGAGTGGGGATTGTGTCAAATGCTTTGCCCAGGTAAAAATATGTGGTGCACTATTTTGCCTCCGTCCTTTGCTTTGGTAACCTTTTCAAAAAAAGTTACCAGGTTCAGTAAGCATGACCAGCCCTTATCAAATATAAAATGAGATAGGTGCAGTGTTTGGAGGTTCCCTGAGTCTTTATTTAGCTCCATGTCTCTCCACAGCTTTGTATTCAAGACTGGTCGGACTAATGGGTCTGTAACTACCTGCTTCTGTGGATGGTCCTCCATTATGCAAAGAAATGACTGTAGCTGTTTTCCATTGATTAACTACAAAAGCAGCATGGAGGTTAAGGTTGAACAGTGCTATTAGGGTTGTGGCTAAATTGTCCTTCGTACTATTTAAAGATGCATCCAGTGCTACTGTTAGGACCCATACATGCAAGCTAGAGGTAAGCCAGTTTCAGATATATCTCGTGGGGCAGACAGAGAGGAGAGATGGCTAAAGTTAGAGCTAAATTTATCAGCCAGTAGGTTTGCTATATATCTTCAACCTCAGTGGAGGTAACATTGTTTGCAATCAGCTCAGCGCATTGCTGCATTGTACTTTTGAAATTATGAACATAAACTTAAAAAATGCTTTGTAATTGTCTTTAGCTTAGGTAGTAATTTTAGTCTCAAACGTGGCTTTGGTGGATTTGATTAAGGTCCTGCATTGTTTATTTCAGTGATGAGGGCTCTATCATTCTGGTAATTACCCCTTGCTTTGGGTCAAAATTCTCTTCCTTTTTGGGACTTCCAAGATGGCTGCACACAGATCAGCAGTATAACTTTTTTGGTAAAATTAATTTACTGGGTAGTAAAGATGGAGAAAATACTGTCTGGGAAGGATTCTGGTGCTGCTCAGCTAAAAACAGTTCAAGCTTCAGCTTTGGTTCAAGAGATGGCTTCCAGTATTTTAGAGGAAAAAATAAATCAAATGTACTCTGAGGTGATTTAAATAAGTGAAACAATGAAAAAATATATCAAATCAAACAACAAAAGGCTGGAAAAAATAGAAGCTTTAACTAGCCATTCAGTTGTACTGATAAAAATGCAAAACTCAGAGGCTGACATGAAGAAAAAGGTGGCTGAAAATGAGGTTTCTGAAGAACTGTTAAAAAATAGCAGTTAGAAGGCAGAGCACATAGAGAAAACCTGAGATTTTCTGCTGTACCAGAGAAACTGGAAGGAACAGACTGCATCAATGTTATGAAAGGACAAATAAGCAACTGGATTAGTGTTCCATAGGAGAATTTGATCATTGAAAGGGCGCATCAAGTGTATGCTCTAAACCTGGCCATGAGAAACCAGCCAAGACCTATATTAGTAACAATGCAATCATACCAGCAGAGAGTGTTGATCCTGACAAATTTGTGGCAGAATGGCAAAATATTAAAAATTAGAGACAGCAGAGCGTTTATAGAAAATGACTGTTCACTGTACACCAGGCAGAAAAGAAATTAATTCAAGCAATCAGGGTATGTTGAGAGGAATGTGTGAAACTCAAGCTGCTATAACCAGCCATCTTCAATGTTTTTTTTTCCCTGGAGGATCAAAGTATTTTTTTTATGCAGAACAGGCTAAATATGAAATAAACAGTTTATCCAACAAAAAGTGAGTCAGCAGGAAGGGGACTTTGACTCTTATTCTTCTTATGGGAAGATTCATAGAGAGGCTTTGCCAGTGAAACCTTTTCCAATGTTCCAAAGAAAAATGCTTTAGACAACAAAAAAGCACAAGAGTTGGCTAGAAGAATCAGCAGTACCTTGGACTTGAACCAGGGTCTGGTGTTGGGATATGGGGATGAACAGAAAGACCAGCAACTCTCAAATTAAGGAATAAATGGAAGACTATTAAGGAATAAATGGAAGACTATTAAGTGGGGACTGGAATTTAATTTCCAATAATGATGATGTATCCGGGGGGACCTAAACAGGGTAGGTTTCTGAAGAAATTTATGAAAATATATGGTATGGAAGATATGAATTCAATACTAGGGACTATGGCGGAATTTACATATTATTCCCCAAGGTGGGCTAGACTAGACAGAAATGATATTTCACAGGAACACTTGCATTTATTTGAAAACTTCAACACATTTAATAAATACTTCTGATCATGCACCAATAAAAACAATGATAAAAATGCAGGGTAATGAAGTAAAAATAAGAAAATGGCACCTTCCCAGCTATCTGTTAAAAAAGAAACATTTAAGGAATGGGTAGTAGAAATTAGGGAGTTATTAGGGAAGACAGAAATATCTTCAGAAGTTATAGCTAGTGATTAGGATAAAATGAAAATGATGTTTAAAAATAGGGCTGAAATAAGAGAGAGATCTGGTTAAGAACCAATAGAAATTACGTAGAAGGGCTGATGATTAAGTATTGCAAAATAAGGGAAAATCTCAAAGAACAAGAGGAGGAGCAAATGCAGAGTGCTAAAGAGAAAATAAGGGAGTATATGAATAATATGCATGAGTTTAGAAAGTCTGCAGTTAAGCAACTATTTTTGATAACTCAAGAGCACAAAAACTTTTAACACAACTATTTAGACAACAGAAATCACACAAACCAAAGTCCAAACCACAAATCCAATTTATAGACAGCAAAAACAACTGCTGTCAATAAATTGGATTTGTGGTTTGGACTTTGGTTTGTGCGGTTCCTGGGCCTCTACCTTCATTACTTGTGGTTCTTGGTTCTTTTCTTTTGAACTTATTTAGACAACAGAACACTGAAAGGGTTGTTGCCAAACTTATGGAACCTATAACAAGAAAAATAATCAGAGATCCCATGAAGGTTTCTTTTAAGAGATGTTCCAGAAATTTAACAAAATTTTTTATAAAGCAGAGAAATGTGGAACTCATGAAAGAGTACAAACGAAAATATTTATGTAAGACTTAATTATGACATGGTTAGAGGTAGACAAGGCACAACAGCTAACAGTTAAGATAGGAGGCGATGAGATAAAAACAGTGAGGTATAATCAATCTTCATGAAAGCCTCCAGGAACAGATGGTATTCCTATGCATGCATGGAAATTAGGAGAGAAGAAAGTGATAAAGATCTGGAAGATTTTTAAGTGTTTTAAAAGGAGAGGAAGCACTAACATCTTGGGAAGAAAGTTGTGGTGACTGTCACCTAAAGAAGCCAAAGACTCCTCAAACCCAGCTGCATACAGACCCACTTCAACTTTAAATCATGATTATAAAGGGTTTATGTCTATTCTAGCTAAAGGAATGGCAAAGCGGTTGCCAAAATTGATAGATATGGATCATTGTGGTTTTGTGGAGGGGATGCAAATATTTGACAATATTAGCAGAACTATGATGATCCAAAGGGAAGCAGAATGTAAGAAAATACCTCAGTTGTTGGCAGGTCTTGATGCAGAGAAAGCATTGGACAGAGTAAGCTGAGACTCTGAGTATGTCATTGGAAGCATTTGCATTCCCTGATGCAATAAGGTTAATTAGAAGGATATATGAAGGACTGGAAGCAAGAATTAAAGTAGGAGGGTTCCTCTGAAATAAGCTGTTTGAACACAGGAACCAGGCAAGTGTGCCTTCTTTCCTCTATTTTACTTGCTTTATATTTAGTGCCATTGGCAAAGAAAATAAGGGAGTCAAAAATACAAGCATATAATTGGTATGGGAATCAAGAAAAGTTGGCTTTATTTACAGATATTATTTTGTACATGATAAATCCAGAAAGGACATCTCAGTGTTGTGGAAAACTTTGAGACAGTTTGAAGTCTTTTTGGGATACAAAATTAATGAAGATAAAACAAAGGCTATAGCTGTAAATTATGTACCCACATATGAATTGGTTCAGCAATACCCATATTCATGGAGACATAAGGTGGAGTATGGATTAAAAATGCTTACATTATGGCAGATAAGGACGTGTGGGAAGAGACTAAACAAAAGATAATACAAAAACTGAGAAACTGTAAACTCTTATTTATGGAAATGAATAGTCAGGTGGCACAATGTGAGGGCACTTCTATGGGCTAGTCTTGTAAAGGCTCCAGCGCCATTAGCCTAGTACACACCTATGAACCTATGAACAGTGAAAATGTTTTTAGTCCCTTTAGTCTTGTATATGGGTCAGGCATACTTTTATCAACCCAAGGAGATGTCATGGACAATAATTAATAAAGAATTGAAGGAATTTATCTGGGAGGGAAGGAGGGCAAGAGTTAAGTGGGATATGCTGATCCTTCCAATAGAACAAAGTGGTTTAGGTTTACCAGATTTTTAAGGGATATTTTGGAGCTACATAGTTAAGGCACATTTATATAATACAAACAGGTTATAATTCAAAGCAGAAAGGAATGATGAAGCAAGGGGGAGTTCAAGAAATAGAATGTAGGATTTTGGATGCAGATCCTTAAGGAGAACAACCAAAACACAGGATATTACATTTACAAGATAGCAGAAAGTATTCTAAGAACTGAGCCAGTATGAGAATGGAGAAAGGAGATTTTGCTAATAGGTATACCTACAAGTAGGGGTACATAAAACAGGCAAAAGGGGGCTGGAAATTACTGGAGAAATCTGGCAAAAGAATAAATAACTCAAGCAGAGAAGGTAACAGAGTGGGATGAGGCCAAGAAGACATTTGGATTGCAGTTTAGAGACTGCCTTCCTTACCATGGCTTGATCACAGAGTACAGACAAAAAGAAAGGGATTGGGGAATTTTAAGTGAAAGACCTGCTCTTATAGACTTTTTAGTTGAATCCAGAACAGAAGCAGCTACTAAAGAAGGTATAATTAGTAAGGCATATAAAATATTGCATAACTATAAGAATCAATAAGAGGAGGTTAGAAAAGATTGGGAAGAGAGTTGGAAAAACACTTTAGAAGAAGGCAACGGGACAACATACACATGGTTCCCAAGTGTGCAATCAAGTCCATAAGGTTTGGGATCTTTGCTTACAAAGTTTGTATAGGTATTTTTTTTTACTCCAAGCAGACTTCAAATAATTTTTTCTCAGGTAGATAGCAAATGTTGGAGGTGTGATGGAGAAGAAAGAGATAACTAGGAACATGTTGGGAGTGCAAAGAGTTGGATTTTAAAAATTATATACATAGTACTTATTAGAAATATTAGATGAGCAAATGGCTGTAAGGAAACAACTCTTCTGAGCTGGGATACAGGATCTGAATTGCCTTTCCATAGTAAAGCCTTAAGTTCAATTCTATTGGTTGCCAAAAAAGTAATTACTAAAAAATGGAAATCAAAGCATACACCAACTGTATTTGAGATACTGAATATAAGATACAGACAGGAAAGAAGTGAAGGAGGGATCTTTAGAAAAGGGAAGGAACAAATTACATAGAAGTAAATGGAAATTGTGTTTAAAATACATGTCATGCTTCCAGCCCCGCTATCTTGAGTTTTGTAAATAATTCTATGTAATTTGTGAATATTGATATGATTTATACAGAACTGTATGTATGTACTGAGCTTCCAGAATGTAACTGCAGCATACCCTGCTGAAGCATAGAAGATAAGTTGAAATTAAGTGTTTTATGGCTGTGCTATAAAAGTTAGTTTCAATGCAGCAAGGAGAGAGGATGTCTAGAACTAGGGTACTTTCTGCATTGTTTTCTAAGTGTTTTGTTGTTTTATGTCCTCTAGCAACTGCAAAGATCTGAGAGAGATGTATTACTCACACAGAGATATTAAATTCTATTAGTTTCTGTTTAGCCTGGGAACTGAAGTCAGGTGACAGAGTGATGTCATCCAAGCTAACCCAGCAGTAATGTTTGATATTAATTTCGGGACTCTCTCAGAGAGAGAGACTGTGCATTTTGTATTTTGTCTTGGACCTAGCAAGAACATCCACTCATCATCACATCTGCACTTGCCTCACTAATAATAATAAGTAACTAGGGTACAGTAACTTCTTTTAAATACAGTCAGGAATATAGCAAAGATTAGTTTAGCTGTTTTCTGTATTTATTTGAGACAGTCCTGCAGTGTTGTTTTAAAATACTTCCTGTGATTTTGAACTCTGAAGTTACTGTGTTGGTTGACTATTGTCTTGTTCTTTTATTATTTATCATTAAATATATTTAAACCTATCTCTGTGGCTGATATTTGTGAGACATATTTAAGCTTTTAGAGTACTTGCATATGTATTTGGTGACACTGTACAGGCCACTCCTAATAGCCTGGCTCTTGTCAAAACTACCATTTGGATTATTAGTAACATTACACAGTAGGCTTGGACACCCTTTGTTAAAGGCCTAGAGTAGCTGATAAGAGTGGTTGGTGGCAGTGATATATAGTCTGCACAGAAGGGGACATAGCTAGTAAACCTGTGTTGTGTGTGTGTGTGTGTGTGTGTGTGTGTGTGTGTGTGTGTGTGTGTGTGTGTGTGTGTGTGTAGAAATCAAATCTCAAAGTGTGTGTGTTAGCTACTTGGGCAGGGACATGAAGCACTAGTTGGACAGAGAGGGTGCTGGAGTTTTGCTTGACCACTCAGCTGAGATCTCAACCCTATAGCTGAGCCAGTGGGGAATCTTATTGGGGATCTGGAGAAAGAGGGAGAAACCAGCTCCACACTGACTGTGGTCTCTGTGTGCTCTTAAGTGGAATTGCACTTTATTGTGTACGTACTTGTCATTCTCCCATTGCTTATGTCCCTCACTGTTGCCAGTGGTGAGGATTGAGGTACCTTGATTACTGGGCCAGTGCAGGGGCATCAGATATTAATTGGTGGACATTAGTGGAATACCCACATCACATATTAATTGGTTGGCAGTGGGTTAGCCACATCACATATTAATTGGCTTGTAGTGATGTGGATATTGAATTCCTGTAGCCTATATACAGTGGCCACTGAAGGTGTTTGCACTCTCAATAAAACATGCAGTGAACATTCAGAGTTCATATCACAACTGTTTTATTTTTCTTTTTTGTTAGCTTAGTTAGTCAGGGACAGCAGGCAAGCAGGTCAGCAGAGAAGTATGGCAAGCTGACAAGGAGACAGTTGGCTGAGATGTGCCAGGCTAATGGACTACTGCATGCCAACCTGACTAAAGCAGACATGATTGCAGCTTTAGTCACAGCTGCATCACAGAATAGTAACCAGGAGGACAATCAGACTGGCCTTGGATATATACAACTCTCAGAAAATGGACAGTTCAACCTTTCCACAGAGGACTTAAAATCAATCTGGAGTTAAAGAGACTTGAGCTGAAGGCCAAGCATTTGGAAATAGAAGCAGCAGAGAGAGACAGACATCTGAAGGCTGAGGAAAATGAGAAATTGCGATGCCTGGAATCTGAGGAGAATTAGAGGCAGAGGCAACATGAAAAGGATATGCTGACTCTTCACCAGAGACATGGAGGTAATGGGGAAGGGAGTAATTGAACCCCAGAAGCAACAAAGGTCAGTAAATTTTCTTCTACAATTTGCAGAGGGGGGATAATTTGATAGTTTCATTCATATGTTTATGAGGGTATGTAAACAGTATAATGTTGACCAAGGGCTCTGGGCACATTTCCTGAACCACTTACTCCATGGTAAAGCTATAACTGCTATTTCTAAATTGTCTGATACTGATTGTTTAAATTATAATATTGTAAAGAACTGTCTTTTAGAAAGCTTTAAGTTAACACCTGAAGCTTATAGAAAAAAGCTTTGTGAGCACAGACACAAGGGAGATAAAAGTGTGTGTGAATATATTGCTGAACTAAGCACTTATTTTCATAGGTAGATGAGTGGATGTCAGGCCACCACTTCTGAAGCCCTGGCTGACCTTTTGGTGGGGGAACAAGCCCTTAGCACTTTGCCTGAGGACATGAGAATCTGGTTGGCTGATAGACAAAGCACTACTGCAGATGAGTTGGGGAAGAAGGGAGACCTATACCTAGCTAGCATGGCATCACTGGAAAGGAAAGGGACACCCAGTGCTACTAATGGGTCTAAGGGAACCCATGGTGGGCAGCCCAGACTGCCCCAACTGATTCTGCCAATAGCAGGGGAAGCCACTAGTCCAGGTACATGTCCAGGACCAAAGGTTAAATGTTTTAAATGCAACCAGTGAGGCCATGTAGCATATAGATGCCCATGGAGGCATGGTGAGAAACAAAAGGTGGGAGAGCCAGTAAGTGGGAATGACAAAATGCCAGCAGTAAGTTGTCTCGAGACAACATGGGTACCAAACTACCACAAGAGGTTATATCCTATCTTAGATGAGAGGAAAGAGGCCACTACAAGAGAGACACAGCCTCTGACCTAACTATTGTGAAGCCTGCAATGGTTACAGAAGAGCACTACTTGCTTGGGTAGTCTACTCCAGTCAGAGCTTTAGGAGAGACCCCATTCCAAATACCTTTGGCTATGCTTTACCTTGACTGTGGGAGGGTGGAAAAGGAAGCCAGCAAGTAGGTGTGTTTGAGGATATCCCTGCAGATGTCCTGATATGGAATGATTTTGATAATGCAGTACCATGTGTGCATGCAGTTACATGCAGTCAGGCTTGGAGACAAGCATGTGGGTCTGGTAGTCTGGGGGGAGACCCAGACAGACTGCACACTTGCATCCAGGACTGGAGAGGTGGTTACTTCAAAGAGGGAGCTACCCAATAGCAGTGAGACTTAAGGTGAGCCACAGCTGCTTGTGGGTACTGATGTTCCCTTGGACAGAGTGACTGCAAAGGGCAGAGGTGAGTAGTAGTACCCAGGCTGACAGTGAGGCACTGCTGTCAGAGAATACCAGACCTCCTATAGAAGGGGAGCTGGGAAGGGTTACTAAGACAACCCTACATTACAAGACCTTATAGTCTGGGCAGAAGGGGCATAGCTAGTAAACCTGTGCCAGCTTTTCCCAGAGGTGTGTGTGTGTGTTTGTTTATGTGTGTGTGTGTGTGTCAGCTACTTGGGCAGGGACACAAAGCACTGTTTGGACAGAGAGGGTACTGGAGGATTTGGCTTGACCACTCAGCTGAGATCTCAACCTTATAGCTGTGCCAGTGGGAGTCTTACTCTGGATCTGGAGAAAGAGGGAGAAACCAGCCCCAGACTGACTGTGGTCTCTGTGTGCTCTTAAGGGAAATTGCACTTTACTGTGTGTGTACATGTCATCCTCCTATTGTGTACTGTACATCCCTCACTGTTGCCAGTGGTGAGGACTGAGGCTCCTTGATTACTGAGCCAGAGCAGGGGCGTCACAACATGCATAATAATGTTCAGGAGGAATGAGGTTTAAGGGAAGGCAGGAATTCAGCAATTTTTTGTAATGTTGGACTGATAGTAGTAAAGAAAATATATCCTGATTTAAAAGTCTGCATTTGCGCTTGTTTCCCACCTTTCCTGTAACTAATCTAGTCCAGATGCAGATTTGCTGTATTCAGGATTTTTTGTAAGCTTCTGAGTTGTGCCAAAAAGTCTGCTCTTCAATTTTTCCCTTAGATCTGCTAGTTCTCTCCTCTCCTGCACTTTTACTAGCTTATTAGTCTAGCACCTTACCAGACTTCTTGTAGCAATTATTGTAGCACACAAAAATGCTAACAGCACTAAACGTTCTACAAGGAAACAGCTCCAGTACTTATCATTAATGCCTACCCCTCCAGGCATGTCTAAAAGTCAGTTCCCCATGCTTTCTCCTATTAACCTGGTGAACTTGGGCATACTGAGGCAATGTAGCAACTACCTCATGTACACTGACAACCTTCTCCTCTTACTTCCCAACACTCAGACCTGTGAGAGATGCAGTTATAGATCCAAATTGGAAGCCACGCACTCTTCAGCCAAGAAAGATCGGAATAGCTGGTCAAGAGGTGAAGGTCAACACTTGCACCACACCACACCACATTAAACATATATCCCTCCAGAACACACACCAGGACTGCCTTCACATAAAAACACAAATCACATACCCACCTTCACAAAGGCTCTCATAGGTTCATAGGTAGGTACTAGGCTATTGGCTCTAGGGCCTATATAAGCCTAGCCAAAGGTACCCTGGCTTTCGCCAACCAAGAAAATTATTTTCCTGTGCCACTGTCGAGCAGAGCCTCTCTCCCATCCAATCATCAAGATTTTTCTTGAAGAGCGCTAATGAGGAGCTTTGTTTGACATAGATAGGTAGTTTGTTCCAGCGTATGGGAAGTCTCTGGGACAGGAATCTATCCCTCCAGCATGTTCTGTTTATTGTGGTGACAAGGTTTAGGCCCCTAGACCTTGTAGCTCATAGGGATTGGGATTTCTTTAAGTGGAGCATGTCTAAAAGCTCTGGGTTTGACATAGCTTTGTGTGTTAGGCAGTGATCACCTCTGAGTAGGCAATATGCAACGGAGTAAAGCTGCAGTTCTTTGAGACGGTCTGCATAGGGCATCTGTTTGAGGCCGGTAATCCTCTTTGTGAGGTATTTCTGTGGCCTTTCCAGTTGTTGTAGATGTCTTGTGAGGTACATACCAAAAGGGGCATTGCACTATATAATGGGTCTAATGAGTGATGAGTAGAGGGGAACAATTACCTCTTTTTTCCTGGATGAGAAACCTTTTGTGATGAGGTGTGCCACGTAGAAGGATTTCCTGACTACTGTGGTGATGTGATTATCAAAAGAGAGACTACTGTCCACCTGTGTCTCAAGGTCTCTTATCACACTTTCAGTGTTAAGTAGACTACCGCCTATGTGGTAGTTCATGGGTACTGAGTTTTTACCAAAAGGGATGACAATGCACTTTTTGGCATTGAGCTTGAGGCCATGGCTTTGACACCAGGCATCTGTCTCAGCGAGGCCCTTTTGTAGGATGTCCACATCTTTTGGAGTTTTGATTATGGCTCCTAGTTTGCAGTCATCTGCGAACTTCATTAGGCAAAGACCTTCTGTGTTGGCCTGTACTTCAGAGAAGTAGATACCAAACAGGAGAGGACCCAGGACTGAACCCCGTGGTACTCCACTTCTCACTGGTCTGAAGTTGGATTTGGAGTCTGCTACTTTCACAGTGTGGGTTCTGTCAGTGAGCCAGTTGGCAACCCATCTTGTGACATAGGGATTTATACCTAGTTTAGTGAGTTTATCTATAATTCCAGAGTGGGGGATGGTGTTGAAAGCCTTGGCGAGATCTAGATAGGCTGTGTGAACCACCTTACCCTCCTCTACGGCTTTGGTGACTGCTTCAACGAAGTCTATCAGGTTTAGAAGACATGATCTGCATTTTACAAACCCGAACTGGGTGGGGTCCTGAGTTTGGAGATTACCAATGTCATTGTTTATAAGTTCCATGATGATACATTCCATAGCCTTGCAGACCAGGCTCGTTAGGCTAATGGGGCGGTAGTTTCCGGGGTCTGTGGTGGCTCCCCCTTTGTGGAGTGGGATAACTGTCACTGTGCGCCATTCAGTAGGCACATAACCTGAGGTGAGGCTATGATTGAACATGGTACTTAGGTGGGGTGCCAGTTCATTCTGTAGTTCATGTAGAACACAGCCTGGGATGTCATCAGGTCCCATGGATGCTGTTCTTGGCTTTGGATAGTGTGTTTCTTACCTGTGCAGCCGTGATTACAGGAACTTTGCATTCTTCTGGTATAGAGATGTGCCCTTTAGGGGATGACAGGGGGGTAAAGTTAGCACTGAACCTATCTGCCAGGATGTTGGCAATATCAGTTGGTTCTGTATATTTAGTACCATTGTGCTGTAACTCAGAGCAGATCTGAGTGTTGCCATTGAGATTCTTGACATAGCTGTAGAATGCTTTGTGGTTGTCTTTAGAGTCAGTGGCGATTTTGTTTTCATAACTAGCTTTGAAGGATTTTATGAGGGATCTCAGCTTCTTACTGAGGCTGACCAGGGAGTTTCTCCAGTCATGGGATTTTGCTCTTTTTTGCAACAGTTTCTTTCTTCTGTTGTAGAGTTTGTTTATGGCAGGGGACCACCAGATTGGCTTCCTTTTTTTGGAGGATAGCATCTTGGTTCTGTTAGGGATTGCATGATCCATGCACTCATGTAAGTGCTTATAAAGTGCATTTGTGTAGGATTCAGCAGTCATACCTCTATTGTCCGTCAGCATGGGTGTCGTGAAGTTTACCACTTCTGTCTTAAGAAGCATGAAGTTGGCTTTGGAGAAATTTTTTTACTGTGGTTTCCCTAATGGGGGTAGGGGAGGGATGTGGATGTCTAGGGTGATTAGCTTGTGGTCGGATCTGACCAACGAGGAATTGACCTCTGGTGTGGAGTTGCCCATGTTAGTAATAACCAAGTCTAGGATATTGCTGCCCCTGGTGGGGGTGTGGATAAGTTGATCCATGGCATTGGAATTTATGAATTCCAGAAAGCGTTGAGCACAAGAGTTGGTACATGAGTAGTTTTCCCAGTTAATGGTAGGGTAGTTGAAATCACCCATTATTAGGGTGTTAGGTTGTACCCTAATATTTTCCAGTATATTAAAAAATGAGGAGTGGGAATCCTGGGGCATGGTGGGGGATCTGTAGCAAGCTACAATTTGGATTGCAGTCTTGCCCAGAGTTAGTTGCACTTGGATAATCTTGGATGCATTATGCTGAGCAACTAGCCTGGAGGTGTGGATATCCTTAATGAATATGGACATGCCTCCGCCTTTAGTGTTTCGGTCCAGGTTAGGTGGCCGGAAGTTGTGGTATGAATTATAGCCTGGTAATGCAGGGGTACTCTCTGGAACCTTGAACCAGGTCTCTGTCACTGCACAGATTTCGATGTTCTCCATTTTAAGGAGCGCCTCGAGTGAGTGCATTTTGAGGTTTAGACTTCTAGCATTGAGTAGCAATACCCTCAGATTCTTCTTGCCTGTACCTGTTAGGGTGGTGAATTTGTCATTTGAACTTTGCCTAAAAAAGGCACTATAGGGGTGACTAGAGCCTTAGCCAGTATCCGGAATCCCAGGGGCGACAGGTGCAGGCCATCTCTGGCAAAGCATCGTGGTTTGTCGATCATGTCATCCCAGGCAGACAGATACTGGATCCCCTTAGAATGACACCAGAAGTTTAGCCAATTGTTGAAGTCAATCATTTTGTCCTTGTACTGTGGTATCATTCTGGGTGATGGCAGGATGCTACTCAGGGCTAGGGTCATACCTGCCTGGGCTACAAGATCGGACAGCTCCTCCATGTCCCTTTTCATGTAGTCCAAGGAGGTACATCTCAGGTCATTCACACCAACATGGACAATGCCAGAGTCATATTTGTACTTGTTGTGGAGTGACCTGAGTGCATGCATTATGTGGTGGATCCTGGCACCCGACAGGCAGCTGACAGTAACTTTCTCCTTGTTTAGCCTGGTGAGTGGAACATCAGTGTGCCTGACTATAGAGTCACCTATGACTAGAGTGTTGGGTACGTTGTTATGCATTATGGGCTGTGGTTGAGTGGCACAATGAGTTTGTGGGCTATGTGTCATTTGGGTTGTGTTGGGGGGTGGGGGTTGCTTGTCTTTCTGCTTTGGAGGTCCCTGTTGCTTGGGCAGGTTTTTACTGAGAGCCTCCGCGAACGTAGGTGTGTGTTTTGTGTTTCTCTGTGTGTGTTTTGGTGGTGTAGGTTTTGAGTGACTATGTGCTGAGTGTGGTGTGGTGTAAGTGTTTACCTTCTCCTCTTGACTGTCTAGTCCAGTCTTGGGTGAAGAGAGCTTTGCTTCCAGTTTGGCTATATAAGTGCATCTCTCACAGGTTGTAGTGTTGGGTGGTAGGAGGAGAGGGTTGTCTGTGTATATGAGGCAATTACTGCATTGCCCCAAGATGCCCAGAAAAATCTCAAGAAAAATCTACCCAAACAGCAGAGGCCTCCAAGGCAGAAACACACTTGACCACCACAACACAACAATAATCATGAGACACATAACTCTCCTAAACAGTGTGCTACTCAACCAAAGCACCTAAGGCAAAATAGCATGCCCAACACACTAGTCATAGGTGACTCGATAGTGAGGCACACTGATGTCCCACTCACTAGGTTGAATAAGGAGAATGTAACAGTCAGCTGCCTGTCAGGTGCCAGGATCCGCCACACAATGCATGCACTCAGGTCCCTCAACAACAGGTACAAATATGACTGTCATTGTACATGTGGGTGTGAATGACCTGAGATGTACCTCCCTGGACTACATGAAAAGAGACATGGAGCAGCTCTTGGATTATGTAGCTCAGGTGGGTATGACCCTAGCACTGAGCAGCATCCTACCATCACCCAGAATGATACCACAGTACAAGCAGAAAATGACTTATTTCAACAACTGGCTAAGTTTCTGTTTTCATTCCAAGGGGATCCAGTATCTGTCTGCCTGGTGTGATATGATTGACAGACCTCGATGATTTGCTAGAGATGGCTTGCATCTGTCACCCCTGGGCTTCTGGATAATGGCCAAGGCTCTTGCCACCCCTATAGTGCCTTTTTTAGGCTCTGTTCCAAAGACCGAATTACCACCATAGCAGCTACAAACAAACGCAATCTGAGGGTCATGCTGCTCAATGCTAGAAGTCTAAATCTCAAAATGCACTTGCTCAAAGCACTCCTAAAAATGGAGAACATCAACATTTTTGCTGTAACAGAGACCTGGTTCAAAGCAGCAGAAAGCACCCCTGCACTACCAGGCTATAACTCATTCCACACCTTTCAGCCCCAGAATTTGGACTGAAGCTCCAATGGTTGTGGTGTTTCCATATTCATAAAGGATGCACACACCTCCAGACTGGTAGCCCAACATAATGCATCAGAGATACTTCAGGTGCAGCTAACATTGGGTAAGACAGAGATTCAGGTTGTAGCCTGCTATACGTCCCCAACCATGTCCCAAAACTCACACTCCACATTCCTAAGCACCCTGGAGAATATTAGGGTCCAACCTAACACTCTCATACTGGGTGACTTCAACTACCCCTCCATTAACTGGGAAAACTACTCATGTACCAATACTGTAATTCATTAATTCCAATGCCCTGAACCAGCTCATTCTTAGCCCCACTAGAGGTAGCAACATCTATTACCTGGTCATTACTAACATGGGTGACTGTTGCAATACACCAGTAGTCAGCTCCTCCCTGGTTAGATCCGACCACAAACTAATCACCTTGGAAATCCACATCCATCCCACTCCCCACCCCCGCAAAGGTAACCACCATGAAAAACTTCTCCAAAGCTAAGTTTGGGCTTCTAAAACAGAACTGGCTAACTTCATGGTACCCATGCAAATGGAGAATAGTTGCATGACCGCTGAATCATACACCAGTGTACTGTACAAACATGTACACAAATGTATGGATCTCGCCATACCCCAATAGAACTAAGATGCTCTCCTCCAAAAAAAGGAAGCCAATGTGGTGGTCCCCTGCCATAAACAAACTCTACAACAGAAGGAAGAAACTGATGCGAAATAAGGTGAAGTCCCAAGACTGGAAAAACTCCCTTATCAGCCTCAACAAGAAGTTGAGATCCCTCATCAAATCCTCTAAAGCTAGCTATGAAAACAGAATTGCAGCAGATAGTAAAGACAACCACAAGGCCTTCTATAGTTATGTAAAGAATCTCCATGGCAATACCCAGATTTGCTCTGAGCTACTGCACAATGGTACCTCCTATACTGAGCCAACAGATATTGCCAATATATTGGCCAACAGATTCGGTGCCAATTTTACCCCTCTCCCCCGTCCCAAAGGACCAATCACAATACCAGTAGATTTCCAGGCATCCAGTATTACTGCTGCACAGGTTAAAACAGCACTGTCCAAGGCCAAGAATACAGCTTCTATGGAACCTGACAATATCTCTAGCTGTGTTCTACATGAACTACAGAGTGAACTGGCACCACACCTGTGTGCCCTGTTCAATCACAGCCTCACCTCAGGCTTTGCCCCCATCGAATGGTGCACTGCTACAGTCATCCCTCTCCATAAAGGAGGAGCGACTACAGACCCTAGGAACCATTGCCCCATTAGCCTGATGAGTCTGATATGCAAACCTATGGAAAGTATCATCATGGACCTAATAAACAAGGATATAGGAAATCTCCAAACTCTGGATCCCACAGAGTTTGGTTTTGTGAAGGATAGATCATGCCTGCTCAACCTGTTCGACTTCGAGTCAGTCACCAGAGCTGTGGATGAAGGCAAGGTGGATCATATAGCCTACCTTGATCTGGCCAAGGCCTTTGATACCATTACCCACTCAGGAATCATAGAAAAACTCAGTAGGCTAGGCATCAACCCCTATATCACAAGGTGGGTTGCAAACTGGCTCACAGATAGAACCCATAGTGTGAAAGTAGTTGACTCCAAGTCAGACTGCTGACCAGTCATGAGTGGAGCACCACAGGGTTCAGTCCTGGGTCCACTCCTGTTTTGTATCTACTTCTCTGAAGTTCAGGCCACATGAAGGGACTCTGGCTGACAAAGTTCGCAGACGATTGCAAGTTGGGAGCTATTATTAACGCCCCGAGTGATGTTGACATCCTGCAGAAAGACCTCACTAAGAATGACTGGTGTCAGAACCACGCCCTTAAGCTCAATGCCAAAAAATGTGTTGTCATCTCCTTTGGGAAAAACTCAGTCCCCATGAATTACCACATCAATGGTAGTCCACTGAACACAGAAGGCATTATAAGAAATCTGGGAACACAGGTTGACAGCAGCCTCTCTTTTGACCACCACATTGCCACTGGTCAGAAAGTCCTTCTATGTGGCACATATCGTTGCTAAAGGTTTTGCATCCAGGAAGAAAGACGTCATTGCCTCCCTCTACTCTTCCATCATTAGGCCAATCATCAAGTACAATGCCCCATTTGGCATGTATCTCACTAGACACCTGCAACAACTGGAGAGGCTGCAAAAGTACCTCACAAAGATGATCCTAGGCCTTAAACACTTGTTCTATATTGACAGACCCAAAAAACTCCAACTATTCTCTGTCTCATATCACCTACTTAGAGGCAATCTCAGCTTGATTTACAAAGCCATGTCTGACCCAGCTCTGTTAGAAATGCTACATCTAAAGAAATCCCAATCCCTCCACATCAATCCTCTGCACCACATGCTCCAGAGACCTCAACCTCATTACCACAATCAACAGAACATGCTGGAGGGACAGGTTCATAACCCAGAGACTGCCTATGCTATGGAATAGCCTTCCCATACATGTCAAACAGAGCACCTCACTGGCCGTCTTCAAGAGAAATCTTGATGAGTGGATGGGAAATAGAAAATTTACCGCGAGGATCACTCCAGAGGCTCTACTCAACAGAGGCACTGGGAACTAATGTCGGGTGGCATGATGCCAAGGTAATCCTATGGGCTAGGCTTGTAAAGGCTCCAGGGCCATTAGCCTAATACACACCTATGAACCCATATGTGACGTATATTGTATTTAAATGAAAAATGTTAAAATGGCTTGTTTTCTCTTCTGTGTGTTTGTCAGTGTCTTAAGTGATAATTTAATAAAGGTGTTTAAGAAAATCTCTTCCTTTTATTGTAAGGCTTGCTGACATTATGGTTACGCCATGTGGGTGTGTTCTGGGCTTTTTCCTACATCGTACAGCTGCATTTTGCAGCTTTTATATGGTGGTATACGCTTTCACATATTCATTGGAGTTAACTGGGTTTGATGGGGATTTAAAGTTTGCCAATGTATCACTTAGGAATAGGTAGTGTTTTAGATAAATTTTTAAAGGTACGTTGACGTAAGGGATCCCTAGTTTCAATTTTATTTCAAAGGAGTTAACTTTATAGTCAGATCAAACAAGTGACAAATATATGCAATGGATGGTACAAGATGCCCCCAGATTAGTAAGGGTAAGATGCAAGATTTTATTACCCCTACTGGATACTCATGACTAATTGTTCCAGTTTGTATTGACAAAGTACAGAAATCTCTATGCTCCTGCACTAGTAGTGATGTAGGTTTCCTATACTATAGTTGGACATTTTAGATCACATAGGAAAATTACATTGTTTAATACTGAACGATTCTAGGTCCTGTAGACAGATGTGTCTTTCTTCAGTCACAAAGGGAGTTCCACAGCTAGCTAATATGTTGTGGGACCTTTCTGATGGTTATTTGGGCATGGCGCTCTTCTAGTACATCACTCCACCTTTTCCATCCTTGATGTAAGTCTCTTCTAGATGAAGACAGAGACAGCTCTACCTTTCCCCCCTCCTGTGCAGCAGCTAGTCTAAATGTGTAAGGTGTTATGGCCCTGAACAGCCAGAATGCTTGCCACCATTTTAAACCATGTCTCAGTCAGTACACTAACATTAACGTCCTCCAGGGTAATAAGAGCTTGCAGGGAGTGGAATTTCATCTTTAGGCTCCTAGCATTGCTCAGTAACACCTTCATATTATCCATTGTTTCATTATGTTTGTAGGTTTATCAGGTTGGCATTGACTAAGAAAGGCACTGTGGGGGAGAACAATGTCTTCACCAATAATCAAAACACTAGAGGGGACTGATGCTGGCCATCCCTAGTGAAGCACCAAAGTCTGTTGCTCATATTATCTCAAGCTGAAATAATGGAGCCCCTTCGAATGGCACCAAAAATTAAGCAAATTACTGGAGTCATTTTTTGCTCATACTGTGGCATCATCCTTGGAGAAGGTAGAATGCTGCTCAATGCTAGGCACATCCTGCCTTGGACACAGTCTAACAGCTTCATGTCTCTCTCCATATACTCCAGGTAGGTACGTCTGAAGTCACTGACACCTACATGAACTATGACATATTAGTACTTGCTCAAGAACTTGAGTACATGGATGATCTTAAAGATCCTGGCTCCAGACAAGCAACCAACTGTCACTCTTTCCTTGCTCAGTCTGGTTAAGAGGTGCATCTGTATGTCTTACAGTGGAATTTCCTATAACAAGAAATTTGGTTGGGTCGATGGCTGCCATACGGGCTCAGCATCCATGACTTTGAGACTCCTTGTGCAATGCAAGGAGGTGGGCTTAATTTACCAAGTGTGCTTTGTGCCTATGTTGTGGTTTGGAGGCCCTACAAGGACATTATATATGTGCATCTCTTGTACACTCTTATGCTGTTAGAGTAACAGATGATCGTCAGACAGCATAAGAATTCTTACATTGCCTCAAGATGGCTGGTGAATAGTTAAGGGAGAGACTTTGCAAAATTATACATATGTACTTGTCAACAGCCAATGAATGGGGAGGGAGAGCATTATGTTGTAAAATTATCATAATGGGCAGTCAAAGGATACACTGGGTTTAAAAACACAACTCTAACAGGATCAGCTAAAAGGATATGTCAGTCTTGTTCATGGGAGACCTGCAGTAAAATATCAGTCACCATCTACAACTTCTTCATTCTTTATCTCCATTTTGCTCTGCAAATGACAAGCTGTTGACCAGTTATACCTCCCACAATCACATTATGGTATCATTCCACAGTCAGTACAGGATGGGCAACACCTCACCCACACAGAGGTACAAGGCCATCTCTGAATATCATTGCCATATGGCAGTTGTCTGTAGCCGGTAACAAAGGTGTCTACCACACTACATTGTACAACATGTACAGAGTAAGTGGATTTCTGCATTCTTGCATGCACTTCATATTTATATATATATATATATATATATATATATATATATATATATATATATATGAAAATGAAATGTCGACCATGTGAAGGGGACCTATATATATGTATATATATATATATATATATATATATATATATATATATATATATATATATATATATAGGTCCCCTTCACATGGTCATTCATTCATATATATATATATATATATATGGTCTGCCATATGGTCTTTGACTTTATGAAATGTCGACCATGTGAAGGGGACCTATATATATATATATATATATATATAGGTCCCCTTCACATGGTCGACATTTCATAAAGTCAAAGACCATATGGCCGAGACCATATGATCGAGTTTTGAAATGTCGAACATGTAAAAAAACAAACACACTCACTTACCTTCACATGCGCCCCCCCCCCCTCACCCCCTGGAACTTAAATATACCAACTCCAAGATCGCACTACAGTGAGGAAGATGGAAATTTTTTCATTTCGCACTGTACAGAGATGTCCATTCCACATGGTCGACATTTCAAAAGTCGATCATATGGTCTCGGCCATATGGTCTTCAACTTTATGAAATGTCGACCATGTGAAGGGGACCCATACATATATATATATATATATATATATATATATATATATATATATGATATCTTATATAGAGAGAGAGGGAGAGAAACGCTACAGCTAGATTCACTTGCATTTTTATATCCCTCCTACCTACAATGTTCCCCATCAACAGTTTCAACCAGGTATAGGAGCATGGTGTGGGCCCCTGGCTTTTGGTGTGCAGCACGAGGCTGAGGCAGACTGCAAGCCATCCCTTGGTTTGTCATTTCCAACCAGTGGGATTGCCCTTCAGGTAAAGTGGTATAACTGTACACTTAACCCCCACAGTCAACACAGTAAGTTGTAGATTTAGTACTCCTCAGTCCACATAACTGCCTGCAGAGTTCCCTCAACCAACACAAAGACACAAAAAATCCCCCTCCCAAAAAAAAAGCAAAACATTTTGAAGTGAAATTTCCTCACCAAGAGCAACATATTTTGGAAAATCAATTTTCCCAACACTAGAAACAATTTGAAAAGTACCCCCTTCTAGGGTTGCCACTTTTTCAAATGCCCAGTGTGGGACATATTTTGTAGAAACGTGAGATTTTGCAGGTCAAAACATACCCTCCGGCCAGTGCAAAGTACAGAACTTTACTTTTTTTGCCATATAAAAGTTTATTCTTTTACCTTTCAGTTGTTTATGCCGTTTCATATAACATTTTGGTGTTTCAGATACAAAATAACTGTTTTATGTAAGTATTAAAGAAAAGTTAGGAAATATTTTTTTATCCTAAAATTTCAAGATGTGCCATTTTTTAGTCCCCACCCACAGGTCACAACTGCCCAAAGAGGGACAGGTGGTACACTTCATAGCCTACTAGCAACCTCTTGTGACCTCTGCTCCATTCAGAAGTCATTGTGCTAAACAGGACTTCCTAACTACTGTTGCAACATGGTGCTCAGACGTGAGGAAATTGTCTACCCAGGAGCCAAGATTCATTACTACACTGTCAGTGTAGGGTAGAGAATTCTATATGTTGTAAATTGTGGATCAGGGATTTTTTTTCTAAAGGCAATAATGCTGCTGAAATTCCACACATTTCTGAATTCTTCTTACCACTTTAAAGCCTGTGGAACATATCAGGTGCCAGTGTGAAATTTATGATACACTAATGTTGACACAGTGGGCCTTTACTTTACCAAGTATTTTAAGATCATGATTTCAGTGTGTGTGATTGCTAGCTTCAGAAACATATGTGGTTACTATGGAAAGATTGTTCAAAACTTGTTTGCTATTAGAATAATTGAGGGTGTAATTGTTATTCTGCAAACAAACGACATTCTGTTGTCTGTAAATGAGGATTCAAGGTTTCCTAACAAATGTTTGCTGCCTCTCATTAATGTGAATAGTATTGTAAAATGTGTGCTTCTAGTATGAGTATTTAACAGCATTTTGTTCACATTTGTATGTATATTGCAGCATATGCTGAGTTATGTGCCTATCTCTTACAATGTATTTAGGCTGTTTAGTAAAAAGTTTGTAAAATGTAGCCATGGCCTGGCTAAATCTACAAAATCTCTGGTGACATCAGGGAAGGATTAGTGTCAGGGAGCTCTCATAAAAGCTAATGGCCATGACCTGTACATGTGTGGAAGCACATCCATTGAAGTCTGTGAACACATCCTTCCACTATCCTAGGTTGATGTCAGAGAGAGATACATTAAATGTATATGGGTACATCCTGTTGATGATGCAGATCCTTAACAAAACATTTATGAAATGTTTTATGTAGAAATGAGCTACATAAATAAGGAATGCTAAGGAAGAAAATGTGATTTGACAAAAAACAGGTTTAGATGAAAACTTCCTGGACCAGATTGTCAATACACAAACCAGGGGGGCAACCATACTGGATCTGGTCCTCACTAATATGAGAGTGTGCTGCACACCCCTTAGTGTAATGTCAGACCACAAAATGTTCTCCTTTGAAGTAAACATAAAATCTGGACCCTCAGCTAAACCTGGAATATTCAGGAACTACTCTAAGGCTAACTTCCTGCTATTAAGTGATAACCTGGCAAAATGTCAAGCCCCCATAAACCCTGAGAACGTTGCTGCCTATGCATAACTGTTCCCAGAATCCTTATACAATCATGTTAATAGCTGCACAGAGGCAGCTGTAGCCACCAGGAAGAACTACAGAACTAAATAAAAAAACAAGCCACCTTGGTGGAATCACAAAATCAATAGGCTGTATAACAAGGAAGAAAATCTCAACAAAAAATAGGAGGTGCTGCACCCAGCAGGGATAAAAGCACTTTCATCAAACAAAACAAACAACTCCTAAGACAAATAGTCTATCAAAGTCAAGTTTGAGGCAAATTTGGCCTTCCAGGCCAAGGACAAGGCATTCTTTAGCGATGTCCGCAACCTCAAAGGCAATCCACAATTGTCTGCAGAGCTCATTGTAAATGGAGCCACCTATACTGAGCCAGAAGATGTAGCAAACGTACTGGCTGATAAATTCAACTTCAGCTTTATCCCTCTCTCCCCCTTAAGCTTTCCTCAGGAAATACCATCAAATAAAACTTCCCCTGCTGTCACTAGGGAACGGGTCCTTAATGCTCTCTCTAAGGCCAAGAACACTGCGGGGGAGTCAAGATGGTGGTCATCTAGTCTACACCCTAGCCATAGAGCTCCTGTTACTAAATACAGTTACTGACAGTTTAATCCGCTTATAACGCCGAATATCACTGTTCTTGTGAAGGATTACGTCATTCTATCTTGATATGTTAAAATCGGTAGTTTTCTGAGCTAAAACAACCAAAAGATAAGCTATTTTAATTAATTGTTGCAGCTGGGATCTGCGCCATGCGATTCCAAGGGGCCCTTGCATTTACGACTATATATTAAGTATCAGCACATCTGAGGCATGGCTGACAATGCAGACAACATGGAAACACAAGTTACTAAAGCAAAAATCTCCTCAGTGCTTTCTCCTGAAAAGGATATAGTCTCAAAAAGACAGAGAACCACTAAACAAAAAGTGGACACCAACAAAACAGCCGCCAAGGGGAAATCTGATCCTAACTTCCACCTCGATGATCTGAAACTAGCACTACAACCTATCCAATCAGCCATACAAGGCTTCTCTGAACAACTTACTAGTTTTGGTAAATCTATTAATCAAATAATAGAAAGAGTAGACACACTCGAGCATAAAAACCAGGCCAATGAGACCCTGATCCAATCTTTATCGGACGACTTGCACGCCAAAGACACTTTGTTGTCGGAGATGCAATCAAAAATAACGGATCTGGAGGCGAGAAGTTACCGCAATAACATATTAATCAGAGGATTACCAGAAGCGTATGACAACCAGAACCTACTATCAATCACCAAACAGATTTTTGTAGTGTTATTGGGATCGGAAAACAGCACGGAGAGTCTGGTTGTGGAGAGAGCACACAGAGCCTTGCATAAACGTCAAGACTCCACTTCTCCCCGTCATATTTACACTAAACTGTTAAGCTTCCAAGACACGCAAAGAATCCTACTATCAGCCAAAAAACAAAAACACTTTACATGGAATAAACATAAGCTCACCTTCTCTCAAGATCTGCCTCACTCAATTAAATTAAATAGACAAAAGCTTGCCCCGTTTTGCGCAGACTTGATCAAGCGGAATATTAAATTCCAGATGCGCTATCCGAACGTCTTGTCCTTTACTTACAATGACAAGAGACTCACAGTTAATACTCCACAAGAAGCGAAAGAGATTTTTATTAAAGTTTTCAACAAATACCCTGCTCTATAAACTGTCTTGCTCCAAAGATGTCTATCCAATCACTTACATTAAGCTGATTGAAATCAAACTAAAGATGCACCTCTGTATCGGATACATTAATCCTTCCCGCCCCTTGCAACAATATTATGGAGTGCTGTCATTGACTGTTAATGGGTTTATCACAGTTCTGATCCTAGGTTCTTATCTTGACGAGGAACTTTGTTGATTCCGGATCTAGTGGCCCACGGGGCACCTAAAGTGGATGGCTTCCGGTTGCTCTCATCGATGTGCTAGACTAGTGTCTTCATTTTGTTAGCGACACTAAAATCATCCTAGATACTGGCGTATAGACACTCCTTTGTAAATATACAAGGGTTCTAACTGCCAACTTACCCCTTTTGTAAATTGGGCTATCCACTGTGTTAATCAGTTTACTAAATATATCAATCAGTTCTTAATGCACAAATGTTTCACTTTCTCTATACCCTGCAATTGCCTCTCAGCCTCTTACGATGCTCAAGGTCATGTACACATCATCATCGTGCTCATGGATGCCAATACAATATTTTAATAGATATGATTGCTGGGTGAGTCAAACAAATGTCTCATCTTATCAATGCTTGATTCATTGATAGATTTGGAGGCAGGGAGGAATTGCAGTTTTGGAGGTTCACCTGCCCTTCCGGTGAATAAGGCTGACAAGTTCCTTCAAAATAAAACCCCGCTACAAATACAATGACAAGAATCTAAAAGACTTTTTCTAACTAAATGTATTTTATTGTTGTGTACATTATAGAACATTTTAGTTAGCTTATTTTAAAGTGGAAGTGTGTAATTTTTCCTTTTCTCTGGCTATGATTTGACAAGTCGTTCTTCACACCAACTGTGGGTAATTCTGTCAGACACATGATAATACAATGAAGCTTCAGTGTATTTTAACTGAAAACTACTTGTTCTTTATCTGAAATTATCTTAGCTAAAGCCAAAGATGTTGTACTTCACTACTAGACACATGTCTTATATTGTCAACTCTATACTCAATATTTAAAACAAACTATTACAGTAGCTAAGTTAACATCACATTATCCTGTACTTACTGTTTCTCTCCCTGTCTTTCTTTTTCTCTATCCTTCTAATTACTTTTACAATGTTTAAATGCCCAGTTCTTTTCTTTTACCTAGTTAGACACACTCTTGCTCACTACTCCTCTACCTTTCAACCTATCTCTTCTCTAATTCTTACATGCTACCACATACTCACTAAACTATTTCTCTAGATACTTTTGATTATTTGGCTATTCCCATACACTTGTTTTTTTTTTCCTTTTCATTACTCCCTAGTCTCTTTTGGAGCTCATGGAGAGATCTTTCTGTAGGGCCCTAGTATGACCGTTATTTTGATAAGTCTTGTTTTGTACATATGTATAGTTGTATCCAATGTTACTGTAGTCCTTTTCAGGACTTCCTATAGGACTGCTTCATCCAAAATGTTTATTTTGTTAACCAAAATTGCTTATTTTCTTTATTATTCTCTATGTATTCCTTTTCTTAAAGGGTCAGGGTGGGTAGGCACCGGGGTAGTAATGAAGGAATACTGTGCTACCATAATGAGAGACACTCCTATCTTGATTAGCTCGCATTATATACATAATGTATGGTTTTGGTCTCTATATTTTCCCAGATTCCTAACATCACTAATCATTAACTCTCCATTTTATAAGATATCTAGTTTGTATGGCTTTATCCCTACATGTTGATTCATGGAATGTCAGAGGGCTTCAAAACAAATCCAAAAAATCTCTCCTCTTTCACTTACTCTTTAAATAGTTTCATAGGTTCATACTAAGCTATCTGCCCTAGGGCATTTATAAGCCTAGCCAGAATGTGTTTGGCTTTTGCCACCCATTTTAAATTTATTTTGCTATGCCCTTTTTCGAGGTTAGTATACTGTGCCTCTGTCTAACAGTGACACAGAAGTGATACCCGGGGTAAACCTACGATCTCCCATCCACTCATCAAGATTCCTCTTGAAGAGAGTCAATGAGGGACTCTGTCTAACCTGGACTGAGATTTTATTCCAGAGTGAAGGGAGCCTCTGGGTTATGAATCTGTCCCTCCAGCATGTCCTATTTATTTCAGTGCTGAGGTCCAAGTCTCTCAAGCGCGTAGCTCGATGGGATTTGGATTTTCTGAGGTGCAGCATGTCCATTAATTCCGGGTTGGACATGGCTTTATACGTCAGGCACACATCGCCTCTGAACAGGCGGTATGCCACTGAGTAGAGCTGGAGTTTCTTTAACCGGGCAGCATATGGCATCTGTTTGAGCCCTTTGATCCTCTTGGTGAGGTACTTTTGGGGTCTTTCCAGTTGCTGCAGGTGTCTGGTAAGGTACATCCCAAAAGGGGCATTGTACTCAATTATGGGCCTGATGAGGGATGAGTAAAGAGGCACGATGACCTCCCCTGATCTAGATGTGAATCCCTTCATGATTAGGTGGGCTATATAAAATGTTTTTCTAACCACTTTGGCCACGTGGTTGTCAAATGAGAGATTGCTATCAACTTGGGTCCCCAGGTCCCTAATTACTTCTTCTGTACTTAATGGATTACCACCTATGTGGTAATTTGTGGGCACTTTGTTGTTGCCAAAGGGGATGACTATACACTTTTTGGCATTTAGCTTGAGGCCATGGCTCTGGCACCAGTTGTCTGTTTCTATGAGGCCCTTTTGGAGGATCTCAGGCTAATATATGCTTCCTACAAGAAACACACATGTACAGAGAAGACTGGAACAAAGAGTTGAAAAAAAAGTGGATTAAAAATATACTATCAGCGGGCAATAGCTCCAACTCTAAAGGTGTGGCCATTATAATTAAAAACAGCTTTCAGGGGACTATTTTGGACGAGAAGTATGACAAAAATGGGAGATGGTGCTACTTCACTGCTCAACTTCACAATCTTAATAAACCAATCCTATTTTTCAATCTGTATGGCCCATGCATCCATCAACACATTTTCATACTAGAGATTTATGATATCCCTTCTACATTTAATGATCACTATTTTATAGTAGGAGGAGACTGGAATGCTGTCATTGACCCTGATGTAAATCGCACTAGTAAATCTCCCTCTTATAATCGCCAATCATCTATTGCCCTCAAGGAGTTAATGTTTGACCTTAATCTTGTGGATCCCATCTCATTTAATGGACATTTTACTAAAAATGAAATTTATACATACTACTCGAAATGCTATAACGCATGGTCAAGACTAGATTTCTTCCTAATATCTGATTCTCTTTCCCATTTGAAGGCTACTTTTTCCTCAGAACCTAGATTCCTATCTGATCATTCAAGAATATCTCTCAAACTTACCCATGATTCAACTACACCCCCTATATCCCACTATAACAATTGGTCACTAAATAATAATTTGCTCTCTAATAAGACCATAATTCAACTAATTAATGAAACACTACTTGATGCTAATTCTAATTTGGATAAGTCACACATTCCATTTGATATCCAATGGGCCGCCTGTAAGGCTTGCCTCAGAGGTATTCTAATCAGCAAAGCCTCTTATCTTAAAAAACTCTATAAAAGTAATGAATCCAACCTTACATCTAAGATCTCTACTCTTGAAAATCAACACAGACTTAACCCAAACCCCAGTATATACAAAGAAATAACTGATTCACAAAAAGAACTACTACATCTCCACCAACAAAATCTTTCCATACATGAACAAAAACTTCTTGCCACTTACTCTGAATGGGCGCAAATGCCCTCCAAAATCCTAGCAAGAATAATCAAAAATAATCAGACTCTCCCTAGAATTTCATTCTTGCACTTCAAAAATAAAATCTATAAATCTAATTATGAAATAACACAGATATTCACCTCCTTGTATTCAGAGGTCTATTCCAAGAAAACGGATCCTTCGATCAACCATTATACGGATAGCTTTTTGAGTTCTATCAAATTCCCCTCCCTAAATGAATGTCAAAGCGACATCCTTTCTGCTCCATTAAGCCTTCAGGAAATTTCAGGTGTTATTGCCAGACTTAAAGCAAGCAAATCCCCTGGCCCAGATGGATTCACAACTGAATTTTTCAAAACCTTCAACTCAGCAGTCTCCCCTATCCTTCTTAAGGTTTTTAATTATATAATAAAGAATGGTATATCAGATTTACACTGGAACACTTCAAAAACTATTCTAATTCTGAAAAATAACAAAGACAAAACTGATCCCCATAATTATAGGCCCATTTCCTTAATAAACATTGATATTAAGATCCTAGCTTCTTTACTGGCCAACAGATTGAAAAAAGTTTTACCTTCTTTAATCTCCTCAGAACAAACAGGTTTTCTATCATACAGACACACGTGGGATAACACTCTAACATTGGAATCCCTTATTCATTTGACCAAAAAGGAAAAAAATCCACTTTATGCACTAACTCTCGATGCTTCAAAAGCTTTCGACAGAGTAAACTGGAACTTCCTTTTTCAAACTATGACCTGTTTCAACATGCCTACCGCCTTTTTAGACATGATTAAGGTTTTATACAAGAACTCATTCACCTGTTTATGTAATAACAAAAACCTATCTAAACCCATAAGGATCGAAAATGGTACAAGACAAGGCTGCCCCCTATCCCCTTTTCTCTTTAACATATTCATAGAACCTTTCTTTCTATATATTGCCCAAAATACCTTCCACATGACTCCCAAAGTATTAAATACCAAATTACTACTGTCTGCCTTTGCGGATGATCTATTTTCAAATACCTAACACAGACCTCAATAAATTAGTCAACTCTATCAATAAATTTTCGAAGGCCTCAGACTATCAGATTAATTTCAAGAAATCGCACATCTTTCCTATAAACCCTCTCGCTCATAAACCTAATTTTTTTCCCTAACTCTCCCTTCCAGACAATCTTTGACATTAAATACCTAGGGATTCATTTTGAACATAACCAACTCTCTACATTCCAAAACAATATGCTCAGAGTCTGGTCAACAATAACACTTGACTTACGCAGATGGGAGCTAATGAATCTTTCGCTCCTATCTAAATCAGCGATAATCAAGATGAATATACTCCCCAGACTTTTGTATTAGTTCAATGCCATGGACCAGATAATCTCTAAATCTTTCTTCTCCAAAATCAACAAAGATCTAGCCAAATTTATCTGGTATCCCAAATCAGTTAGGATTTCATACCTTAAATTAACATCCCCCTAAAAACAAGGGTGGCTTAAGTCTCCCGAACTTTCAATTCTATTATACAACTATCTGTGCTAATAGAATTCTGTCCATCTCAAAGTTAAATCATAAGGTATACAATTCTTACCCTAACTGAACTAAACTCTGGTATCAACATATCTTAACCAGGAAGATTAACCCAGCCGCTCCTCCTTTTCTCTCTATGGATGCTACAGACAGTTCTAAATTATCCACAAGCTTAAAACAAAAAATTAGCTCTTTTCAAGAGTTGTTAAAACTCATTAAGCTTGACAATGTTTTTCCGTTATTACAACCCCTTCATTTAAATCCTAACATTAAACTGAACAACATGTCAATTAACCTTTCTAACTTCCCTCTCATTAAAAACTTTTTAGTTTGGGATATCCGTAAATACAAGGATGAATCACTCACTAATCTCCGCACAATTTTTAAGGTCAACTTTAAATACCTAACTATTCTTCGGCAACTGCGAGATTTAGTCACATCAAAATTCGCCCACATTACGGCAAATAAACAAGATATCACTAAACTAGACACAGTCATTCAAACTCTGTTACTCCCGGAGAATATGCTCTCCAAATCATACAAACTTCTAACCTCCATAATCCACGATTCAGACCATCTCTTTTCTAGATATTGGGACAAACACAACTCTCAGCTATCGGAGAAACAGAAACTCTCCGCTATAAAAAATACCTTAGATTTTTCCCCTTTTAAAAAATGTTTTTACACTCAGTTAATGATCAATAATAATGCGTATCACACTCCCTCTGTATTAAACAAGTTTGATTCAAAGAAATCCCCCTCTTGCCCGTGTTGTTCCTGCCCAAGAGCTGACCTTCTACACGTTTTATGGTTTTGTAACTACTCACATAAACTCTGGACCTCACTGAAAGTCTGCTTACAGAAAATGGGTTACTATAAATCGACTCTCTCTTGGGAATTAGCAATCCTTCATATGCCTACTAGAGATCTTTCCAAACTTGACACACATGTACTGGTTCTCCTATGCTCGCTTATGAAATTATACATCACTAAAAATTGGATAGATCGCATTAAACTCTGTTGGAACAACTTCAAGGAATTGGCCTGTACATACATTTCAGCACAGAAACTTATATCGAAAAGTCCTAAGAAGATTGCCCTCCTAAAAAAAGTCTGGGAAAAAAGTTCTCGATATTATTAGTAGTGAATAATAATCCCTATATCCTCACTTAGATATGGAGACCTATCTTCTATATTTTCTTTCTCATCTTATTGAACTCTCTTAATGGTAGCACTTTGGTTAACATTTGTATATTTGTATATACTTTATTAGGTTTTTTTTTTGTTAAGTTTTGCCTGTTTTACATGTTAATATATGCTCAGTCTTAAGCCCAGTTATCTAAATTTCATTATAGAATATGCTGTGCATTATCATCTTGTTATGTTATGAAACAAATAAAAAGTTTTTTGAAAAAAAAAAAGGCCAAGAACACTGCATCAATGGGTCCAGACAATATCCCAGGACACCTTATAAATAGCATGAAACATGAACTATCAGGCCCTCTGTAATTGCTATTTAACTGTAGCCTCCAAACAGGCTTTGTACCTCATGAATGGAAAACACCAACAGTCATCCCACTGCACAAAGGTGGGCCATCTACATACCCTGCAAACCACAGACCCATAAGTCTCACTAGTCTTATATGCAAAGCCATGGAAAGAATTGTCATGGAAATGATCAATAATGATATAGTAAACCTCCAGGCACTGGACCCAACCCAGTTTGGTTTCGTCAAGGGCAGGTCATGTCTACTCAACCTGGTGGACCTCTTTGTGAAGATCACCAAAGCAATGAATGAGGGCAAAATGGTTCACACTGCCTACCTTGACCTAGTCAAGGCATTTAAAACAATACCCCACTTGGGTACTATTGACAATCTCAAGAGGTTAGGTAGCCAACTGGCACACAGGCAGGAGCCAAGAAGTAAGAATTGGGAATTGCACCTCTACAAAGAGACCAGTCACAAGTGGAGTACCTCAGGAATCGGTCCTTGGACAGCTCCTTTTTGGCATTTACTTCTCAAAGTCAAGGGCAATGTTAGTGGTTTCTGGCTGACTAAATCTGCAGATGACTGCAAATTAGAAGCTGTCATTGAATTTCACACTGACAAAAATGTTTTCCAGGAAGGGTTGACACAAACTGAAATATTCTACACATTTGATTAGACATTTATCTTCCTAATTGATATTTAAATGCATTATATTATTATTAACTATAATGCATTATAACTTTGACTGTTACAAACCATGAAACAAGAGCCTTCAGTTTATTTTATTTAAAGGTTTAAGCAATGTATAGGTTTCTATGGTGGGAAATATTACACTTATCACAGGTGTTGTAGATCAATGCACCCTCATCAGGAGCACTTGGTACTCTTCACCTCCTTTTCCAGAGTGATAAGCACTGCAATGGCCATGCCAGTACTATGGCAATTACGCTAATCAGGTAATCAAGGGTGTCTCTGAACCGCAAATATTATGCAATGTAGACTGGATGACCATGGTTGCACTATAATACTTACACCTGATCATGCTTCACATGAATGGCCATAAAGCACATCGCACATATAGGAGGATCACTGACTCCTGTGTCGATTTAATAAATGTTTACCTCTGCTAGGAGTAATAACAAAAAGCAATACTGGAAGGTGAAGTGGTATGTACGGGTTACACAAGCATATCAGTGACACACACCCCAAGCATCACCCTGACATTATGCATTTATGTGCCACTATAGGGCAGTACTACACGTTGTCAAACTGCATTGTTTCCCTGTGAGAGGCATGTGAAATCTCTGGTAAGATCACATGACATATTACTCCACAGGACTTTAAGTGGTGCATTGGCACCTGGAAGACATTCTTCTGTTTCGCCCCACCTATAGGCCACCAGTAGCTTGACCCAGTGGGAAGGACAGAGGAAGGTAACATCTAGTCTGGTGTGGCAACGAGCACTATGAAAGTCAGCTGTTACCCTACCTTCTCCCAACATCAGTGTTTCACTTCCTTGTGCTACACCTTCCTTCCCAGATTGTAGCCCAGTCTCATCACCATTTGTCCTCCCTTGTGTTTCAGCACTGCTCTGCATTCTGTCTGCCTCTTCTATCATCCTTGTACCCCATTTCCTGCCCATAATGTCCATCACTTCCTTCCTCCACAACCCTTAATAAAACACGTTCTTCCTCTTTTTCCTCTCTTTGCTCTTTCCATGACTGCCCTATGCATTCTTTTCCTCCTCTTTAATAAGAATTAATAGCAACCTTGCTGAAAAGCCAAGTCTCTTAGCAGTTCTCACAGCTGCACAGCCACACAAGTGTAGTCATGGGTATACTACATGCATACTACTGGCTTTTCTGGCCCACATGACTGATGTTGCACTTTGTTTCCTTTTGTATAGTGAGTGTGTTTTTTGCCAGTACATTCCTTAGTCAATCAAGATTTCCTTCCTTGCCTCCTACTCCACATCAGCTTAGGGCTGCATTGAGCTACACTGATTGCACTAACTAGCTATTGTGCAGCCAAGTAAGTGTTTCTGAACCTCAGCGAATGTAATTCAATTTATGAAAATACTCAAATATTAACTGCAATAAGTTAAAGCACAGAGTCTATCAAGGAAAGAGTAAAACTGGAAGCAAACATGGTCACTTCCTGAAAAAAAATACTTCACTTCTAAAAACTTAAGGCAGAACCTGATAAGCAGACTGTCTCTGACCAAAGTTCACAGCTACTGCAAAGACCGAGTATGTTGCTCAGATTCTCTATAATCAGTGCCACCTGTACTCCAATGCATGTGTAAAATTGCAGTCACCATACAACCTCTTTAGGTTAAAAAAAAACAGCCTGCTCCTATATTTGGCATTTTCAGTATGCAGCACAGCTGTGCAAAGTTAACCAACCACAACAGTACACATTATAATAGATCACTGTTGTTGTAGCCTTAACTATATGGGACATATCCATAGATGGTTACTAGGTTACCGGCCCAAGAGCCACTGTAAACCTAGACAAGTTTACCACACATTTAACAAAATGTTGATGTTTCAATAACCTAAGGAATTTTATAGTTATGATACAGGCTTGTACATCAAGCATTCATAGGTTGCGCTTGCCCATTAGGGACAGAGGTGCCAAACCAGAAGTAAATTTGAGATTTTCCATCAATTGGTCCGAATTGCATTTGTATAGGGTTAGGGATAAACATTAATGGGAAGCCTGCTCCAGAAAACGGGTAATCTGTTATGTCAATGAGGCTTACCTCCTTTGAACAGGCATTTGTGATGCTATTTGTTTTGCAGATGTGAAACAAATCCACCAGTGTGGGATCAGAGGATGCCTTGGTAGGCTAGGCACAGATGACAGTGATCTGTAAAAGACAGTACAGGGATAGGGCTTTGAGACAGTCCACATAGAATTAGTTTTATCCCTGTATTTTTGTAATGAACCCAATATTCTCTCAAGCTGTTGCAAAAGGGGTGTGCTGCACATTTACAGCTGGTCTGATGATCCAGCCAGTCTATAAAGTTTTGGGCTCCTTTCTCATGCACTCTCTCTCCTCTGAGTACTAGAGGAGGAACTGGTTCAGAAGAGAAATGAGAGCATCGAAAATCAAAGTTTTCTTGCTCAATAGGGAGGTAGAAGGCCTAAGTCAATTCAAGAAATGGAAATATTACATCAGCAGGGCCAAGGTAAAGTAGGATTCACTACACTGGCCAAAGGGGAAAGGCAGGATGGTGCCAATACTGCAACAGTGATCTATCCAAATAGCTGATGTTATGGTAACTTAACTCAACAGCTGTAATGTGTCTTAGATCGTTTTTGCAGTAACCATAACTATATGGGGCAATTGCCATAGCTGAAGAGCAACCAGATGAAGGGCCAGAGTAGAAATCCTAAAGAATAACCTTAGCAAACCCTGCTCTGGCTCTGGAAATCAAATCTAGCTTATAGTGCTTAGAGAAAGTGTGTACTGAAGGCCAATTAGCTCCCCCTAGAACAGACCCATAGTCCACCAGTTTCCAAAAATCCTAAGTAGTAATCAAACATCTAGTACAGTAAGCCCTTACAGTTTTTTTACACCATGGTGTGAGTAACAAAACTGAATAGATTGAGACAAGGAACACCTCCAGAAACTGGCTATCATTTTTTATTTCTATTAGCCTTGTCTGGGTAGAATCTGTCAACCTATGAAGAATAAAGGATTCTCCTCAGTTTTCAGGTTCAGGAAAGAACATAGGAAAGATAGTCTGGTATAAAGTTAATTCAGAAACAATCTTGGGCATAAAAGGAAGGTTTGGTTCCAAGGCACACCCTGTCTTTATGAAAACAAAAAAGGTTGTGTAGATATTACAGGTACCCGTCGAGCTGAAGTAGATCAGCAGAACAGTTTTCCATGTAAGAAGTTTTAGTGAGGAACTTGCTTGCAAGCTCAGTAGCTTCTTCAATACAAAATTAGGATCTAAAAGAGGTGTGCCACTTGTTTTCTAAGTGGCCTAATGTAATCCCCCTTTCAAGAACTGTTTAACTTGAAAGAAGGAAGAAAGGGGGATTTCAAAGACAGATATGCAGAAACAAATGACAAGTATACCTTGAAGTATAAGCAAAGACTCAGTTGAGCAATTCACAAAGGTATTGAAGAATCAGAGCACACCATCAAGATATATTTTGTTCTCTTATGACATCAACTTTAAAATCTTTCCATTTATTCATGTATACCCTAGTAGCAGGTTTTCTAGCCTCCAGTTGCACATCCTCTAGGGGGGGGAAACCTATCAGTGAAGATTTTGAATGTTGGGGTGGATTAGGGTTCCTCTAGATAAAAGGGAAGGCACATTCCCCTCCATGGGAAAGAGAATGCATTGGATTTCCCTACCTTTTTGCAAGATTCCCTGGAACAAACTGTTTAGTTGTCTGTTGTGATAGTAGGCAAACTTATTTATTCTGGGAGTTCCCCCCAAGTGAACAATCTTGTGGAAGACCTTTGGGTGTAGCATATACTCCTGACAGTCTATTCTGGATCTGCTTGAGGTGTCTGATATTGTGTACTGCTCAGGCAGGATGTATGTGGCTTGAGAAGTAAGACTTTTCAATGGCATCAAGGCAATCATGACTAGCCTGCAAAACGGGGGGGGGGGGGTGCTAGGAGTTTGTCCAATTTTTTTTTTTTTTTATTTATATACCATATCACTATGGTGATGTCTTATCACCAAGTGTCTTCAGCTGATTTACAGCTTTGAGGACTTTTATTAGAGCCATCTTCACTAAGATTGATGTGCTTGTGTCTGAAAATTAGGCCCCTGCCTGCCCTGGACCTGGATGCCTTGAAAAATCCGAAGCATGTGTTGTGGATAACAATCCAGGAGGTGGGAGAAAAAGGAAGGCTTGAATTTAGTAAGACCTTATTGACCCATCATAAGACTTGCTTTCTGATGAAATTGAGAACAGGAATTGGAATGATAAAGGATGAAGATGCTAGACCCAACCTGATTTGAGGTACCACCAAATTTCTCAGTCTGGCAAATGGAACCATTAGAATAGAAGCCACATAACATAAAATTTTGAGAAACTCTTGATACACAGAGATTTTGATGGGACCAGAGTGAAGTGGTGATGGGGGAAGGAAGGTTGTTAGCAGAAAATGGGTCTAGGAGACATCACGAGAACACTAACCTTTGAGTGAGAACGACGACACTACATTTTTCCAAGCTTAGTGTGACACCAAGGTTGCTGAAAAGATACGATTTGTCAGAGTGTTGTGGACAGAGGAGGCTAAAATGAGGCAACTGTACAAATGGGAAAATACTAATGCTTTGTAGACTGCAGAAGGCTATCACTGGAGCAAGGCACTTTGTGAAATCCCTTGAGCAGGTGGAAAGATCTAAAGATCTAAAAGCAAAGATGTAAACTGAAAGTACAATCTGAAGGGGAAAAAAAATCTTGATCTTGGGTAACACCTGCAACTTTGTTGATTGGAATGTGCAAGTAAAAATCTTTGAGATCTAGAGTGACCTGAAATGCCCTGGAAATAGTAGGTTCCTTGGGAGGGCAGGAATTGGGGATCTAGGGAGAGAAAAGCTGAAGCACAATAATTCCCTAAAGCTCTTAAGAAAGGAGTAGTAGCTACAGGTTTTGGAGAACTCATGCTTAATAAGGCTCACTTTTTTTCAGATTGACATTCTCTTCCTTCCAACTTCAAATGTTCTTTCATTTATGACACTGTACCTGAAGCATATTTCTTCACTGGGAGAGTCTGAAGAAAAGGAGTCTTCAGATTCTGATTCACAAGGAGTTGGGAAGAGTAGTCCAGGTGGAACTTTATGGGAATCCTTTTACATGGAAGGGGCAGTATGAGGGTGACATTTTTCTTTTTGTGGGTAGGGGGTCTTTATAATTTGAGGAGTGGAATCCATAGGCTGGACCTCCATGAGAGACTAGGCAACATCTTCTTTCACCAGAACTTACATCCCCCTCACCCTTAGAGAGAGGATAATTTGTGGTTCTGCTCTGCAAGCTCACTCTGACATTATATAATGGTCTGAAAGGATGTGCTTAGCTCCTGGGCCTCAACAGTCTCCTGAGAAGTCATGTCAGAGAGACTAGGACAGCCTGATGTTCTGAGGGTTGTCACATTCTTCAGAAACCTCTTTTGAAAGTTTATTTTTCTGTTCTGGGCAGAGTGCCACTGAATAGAGGTCAGTTGCCATGGTTGCTAGTGTTAAATCTCTGAAGTACTTATTCAAGAAAGTACAGTTGAGAGTCACATTAACATACAGTAGATACTCAAAGTCACCACTTCTGCAGTGCCCTAAAGCTATATGGGTTATATCCTACCTAGTATATAATGGCTGGCTCCCCTCCACACATGCACCTAAGACTGATGTAGCCCAGGATCCAGAGGGAGAAAATAGCAGCCTGGGCATAATAAAAAAAATCAGGACTTTATTGCTAATCCCCCCCCCCCCAAAAAAAAAAGAGCACCAATTACTATAGAAAAACACAGGAAAATTAGAAACACAACTTTCAAAAATGATATACAGAGAAGGGGCATGGAGGGAGCAGCTACTGAAGCAGTGACCACTTTGAACTTCCACTTTCACTTTTAGATCTGTACTGTGTTCTATATCACTGCTTTAAGTAGTCTAAAGCTATACAGGTAGATTACTACTGTTTATTCAACTTGGAGACTGGATTAGAATCCAGGAGCCCATAAAGTATGATCCTACCAAAGTCTGTACTGGACCAAGAGAAGGAATCCAGTCTGCAAGCTTTATAGAAATACATATACAGAAACAAGTAACTATCTGTAGAATGCTTTGAGAGTCAACCCCTTATAAATATGCCATCTGTGATAAGCTCTAGTACAATGTGCCTTGACTATGCATGGAGGAGACTGACCACACTGTGAGCAGCAAAGGAGAACCACCTGGAAATAGTCCTGGCACACTGTGTGGCCCTTAATTTGTGCCATCATGGAAGATGAACAGTTGCTTAGTTTTCCTAAAGAACTTGGTTCTCTCATGATAACAGAGCTGCCTGTGCACATCAATTGCATGAAGAATCGTCAGAATGTTAGGTTCTGGACAGGGAATGGAGAGAATGAACGCATGATTGAAAAACTCAAACAAGCGTTGCTGTGAATGAGAGATTTGTTCTTAAAGTACCCCTAAATGTATGCAATGCAAACCACAGCTCACCCACCATAAGAGTCAGCAACTCAAACTCTTCTTGCATATGTCATTGCAACAAGTCTTCTGTGTCAAGAACTGCAAACTAGATTGATGACATGGTTTCAAGGAAGACAAATTTAACTTTTCCAGCACATAGACAGATCCCAAGTAGGTGCCACCCATTTCTTAGGCAGTCCAATATGCAGTGGATATAAAAAGTTTATACAGCCCTGTTAAAATGCCAGTTTTTTGTGATATAAAAAAATTAGACCACAATAAATCATTTCAAAACTTTTCCCACCTTTAATGTGACCTATATCCTGTACAATTCAATTGAAAAACAAATCTGTTAGGGGAAAAATAAAAAAATGCACCATACATTGGTTGCATAAGTGTGCACATCCTTAAAACTAATATTTTGTTGAAGCACCTTTTGATTTAATTACAGCATTCAGTCTTCTTGGGTACACACCCACCATCAATTAGAGAGACTTTGATTAACACCAAATAAAGCTCAACTGTCCTAGTAGGATTTTCCTGACATTCATTCAGTTGCCTGCTACAGCAAACGCCATGGTTCGCAGAGAGATTGCAAAGCATCAAAGGGATCCCATTGTTGAAAGGTATCGGTCAGGAGAAAGGTACAAAAAAATTTCCACAGCATTGGATTTACCATGGAATACAGTGAAGACAGTCATCAAAAAGTGGAGAAAATATGGGACAACAGTGACGTTGTAAAGAACTGGACATCCCCCCAAAATTGATGAAAAGACAAGACAAAAACTGGTCAGGGAGGCTACCAAGACACCTACAGCAACAATGAAGGAGCTGCAGGAATTTCTGGCAAGTACTGGTTGTGTACTACATGTGATGACAATCTCCCATATTCTCCATATGTCTGGACTATGCAGTAGGGTTGCAAGATGGAAGCATTTTCGTACACAGAAAAACATCCAGGCCCAGCTAGAATTTGCAAAACAATGCATCAAATCTCTCAAACGTATGTGGGAGAATGTGTTATGGTCTGATGAGATCAAGGTTGAACTTTTTGGCCACAATTCCAAAAGGTACGTTTGGCGCAAAAACAACACTTCACATCATCAAAAGAACACCATTCCCAAGGTGAAGCACGGTGGTGGCAGTATCATGCTTTGTGGTTGTTTTTCTTCAGCTGGAACTGGGGCTTTAGTCAAGGTGGAGAGAATACCAGTCACTTTTGGCCCAAAACCTTCAGGCGTCTGCTAGAAAGCTGAAGATGAAGAGGAATTTCACCTTTCAACATGACAATGACCTCAAGCATACATCCAAATCAACAAAAGAATGGCTTCACCAGAAGAAAATTAAGGTTTAAGAATGGCCCAGCCAGAGCCCAGACCTAAATTCAATAGAAAATCTGTGGGGTGACCTGAAGAGGGCTGTGCACAAGAGATCCCCTCGTAATCTGACAGATTTGGAGCAAGGAAGAGTGGGCAAATATTGCCAAGTCAAGATGTGCCATGCTGATAGACTCCTACCCAAGAAGACTGAATGATGCAATTAAATCAAAAGGTGCTTCAACAAAGTATTAGTTTAAGGGTGTGCACACACAACAAAGTATTAGTTTAAGGGTGTGCACACACAACAAAGTATTAGTTTAAGGGTGTGCACACTTACAAAACCAGAGTATTGCATATTTTTTATTTTTTCCCCAAAACAGATTTGTATTTATTTGTCAATTGAATTGTACAGGTTATAGGGCACATTAAAGGTGGGAAAAGTTTTGAAATAATTTATTGTGGTCTCATTTTTTTATATCACAAAAACCTGGCATTTTAACAGGGGCGTGTAAACCTTTTATATCCACTGTATAACCCCATTCAAGAAATACTTCACCAAAGACAGAAGGGGATGATCGATGGGCAGAGTGTTGAAATGGCCAAAATATGAAACTTGATAGAGGAATACCTTTGTAAGGCCAGAGGAGAGTAGCTCATATTTAAGAACCAGTGGTATAAAATCCCTGACTGGCTCCTGGTTATTAGTGTGGCACCAACTAGAAAATCTCTTCCATTTACTAACATTAAGATTGCTAGTAGCAGATTTTCTAGCCTCCTTTAATATCTGCTGCATGTCCTCAGAAACAAGGTACCTAAAAGATATCAATATTTAAACATAAGAAAATAATCACCATCCAGGCAATTAGTAGTAATTTCATACTGGGATATATCAAATTCCCCTTGTCTTGTAGGAGTAAATCCATAATATGTGAGGAAGCTTTTCCTTGGCCAATTCTGTAAGAACAGAGTAATACTACTAACTGGGGTAGAAGAGAATGACCACAATGACTTTTGGAGCCTCCCCTTGAATCTCCAGAATGACCCTGGCAATCCATGGCAAGAGTGGAAAATTATAAAAGAACATTCCCATCCAAAGGAATGAAAAAAATATGTTTTCCAGGCCTGTCTGCAAGGAGTCCTGGTGCATAATTTGTTTTGTGCTCACCTCCTTTAAAAACAGACATCTATTTGAAGTATTCCCCATAACTGGATCTAATCCTGGAAAACCACCCCTCATTTACTTCCCATTTGTGAGGGTGTGTCCTAGTCCTGCTCACCTTGTCTGCAGCAGAAGGACCAGCAAGATAATATATGTTCCTACAGACAGAGAAGTCTCTTCACTGGTAAATGCATCTGGAAGGACATAGTCAGAAGGGAAGTATTCACTTAAGTGTGCACAGATACTACACACACTACTGGGATTGCTTTGTGGAAGGGTAACAAAAGTAAATGCACAAACAATATACTCATGCCAAAATATGGAGGAAAACATTTTCCCTGGTAAGTGTTAACTGAATGAAGGTTGAAAGGTTAAGCCATAACCAAGTGTACACAAGCACTAAACATACTTTCCCTTATAAATGCCCAAGTCCTTCCGTCTAAACACAGTAAGTACATGAGCAACATATGTTTATCACAAAAAAGTACCCAAAACAGAGAATTAGAACCAGCTAAAAATATCCTGTGTAATAAAACTAAAAAACAGAAACGCTGGTCTATTCAGAGACAGAGAGCATAGTTTTTATCAAAAAATGGTGTGTGGAGGGGTTTGCCCAAATGGGGTCTTATCTGCCACCAATGGAATATCAGATCCTGTGAAGTACTAGAGGGCAGCAATAAATGAGTCAACATTTTTGGCACCTAGACTGCAGTTTTCTCCTTTTGGGGCTCATTTTACAATAGCCTGGGTGCACATGTGCAAGGGAACCAGAGAATTTTGGAGGACTGGACGTCAGTTATTTCCTAGGCAAGATATAACCCATATAGCTTTAGGCTACTGCAGTAGTGACACTGATGAAATTAAAGTTATGTACTCACCATAACTAGGCATATGCATTGTCCATTTTCATCTTACTCAATGAATGGATTATGGATCTGACTCTGCCACATACTTCAGACTTTGGATCCAGCTCTCTAGCTCCTCCCTCTACCCAAAATGCCCCAGTTCATCTATACCTCAGATTGAGTTTGGTACCATAAGAGATTCATAAAACAGGTAAAGAAAGGGATAGCTCAAAGAATATGGTTCAAACATGGAATTATAATTTCTGATAAGAAATCCAATAGGTTCCTCTAGAAGATATTGGGGGGGGGGGGTTGAAGAATGAAAATGGACAACACAGATGTCTAGTTATGATAAGTATATAGCTTTCATATCTGATGATGTCCTTTTCATTCTTCCTCAATGAATGGGACAGAGTTACTAGCTACGTGAGGCTTGGGTGGCCTTCATGGGAGGAAATTCTGGAGAACTGGAGAACCGCTGAACCAAAGGCAGGTCTGCTTGAGTAACAAAGGTATGAGCATTGGACTATGTGACTGCTGTGGAAATATCAACAGAAGGTTTTGAACAAAAAGCAGATGAAGTGGCCATAGATCTAGCTGAGTGGGCTTTAGGTGGTCTCGGTAGAGAAATGCCTTGTTGTGAATCCAAGAAATGTAATTAGTTATCCATTTAGCCAATGTAACTTTAGATACTGGATGACCTAGCAGATTTTTTTGAGAAACAAAAACAGCTGATCTGATTTTTTCTGATTTCTTTAGTTCTTTGTAGATAAAAACAGTCTGTGCGTATTCTCCTTTATTTGGAAAATTTGGAAAAAACACTTGTAAATGAATGGATTGGTTAATATTAGATTCAGAAGCCACTTCAGGTAAAAAAAAAAAGTTTTGTCAGCAAGTTACCCTGTCTTTGTGGAAAACAATGTATGCTTTTGATTTAAGAGCCTGGAGTTCAGAAATTTTTGCAAAAGTAAAGAAGGCTGTTTGGCATGACAGAAATTTTAAATAATTTTTTGCTGAAGGTTCAAAGGGTTTCCGAGTAAGATCTTATAGAACTATAGTCAAGTCCCCGGGAGGTGAAGGATCTTTTACTGGAGGTCTAAGGAGAAAAGGGCCTTTCAAGAAAGCTTTACATAACTTGAAAGAGGCCAAACAAATATTTGTATCTCCTGTATGAAAATTTGATATGGCTGCCAAATGTAGTTTAATCGTAGAAAAACTAGCTCCTTCTTTGAAGAGAGCAGGCAGAAAATCAAGAACAGTGGATATAGGAGCAGTAAAGGAGGTCATCATTATTTCTAATGCCCAAAGGGAAAATCTTTTCCATTTGCTCTTGTAAACCTTTTTGGTGGAGTCTTTTTTGCGAGGATAATAGAATGGTACATACAAGGGAGAAAGCCTGGGCTGTCTGGCTATTATTGGAATTGGAGAAACCATGAAGTTAGATTAAGGGCTGGGATATCGGGATGACGCATCCCCGAGGGGTGTGAGAGGAGATCTGGAGTTGGGTCCAGTATCCAGGGAGTATAGCAAAGATGAGACCAAAGGAAGGGGAACCTCTGTGGAGAGAAAAATGTGTCTGAGCTCCTTACCCTTCTCCTGAAGGGCCTTGAAAAGTTCAGCAGTTGCTGAACCAAACAAAGCTTTATTGTCCAAGAGAGCATCCATGAGTTTAGACTTAATGACATCAGGGAGAGACTGCAACTTAAGGCAGGAATGTCTCCTGATGACAGACCCTGAGGCAGCAGCTCTAGATGAGGCCTCTACTGCATCATGACTGCACTTGACTGGTGCTTAGTTACTTGAGTGCAGGAATTCAAGAGACTAGAGATTTTTGAATTGGCTGGGGAATCAGGGAGGTCACCTAATTGTTTAGCAATGTCAGAAAGAACAGCCAGTGAGTATTTGGCCATGTGAGTCTGGTAGTTAATGGCTCTCACTGCTAAGGAGGCAGATGTGTCGACTTTTTTGCCTAGGTGCTCCATTAATCTGTTCTCTTTTTCAGGGGGAAGGAGGGAGGTGGAAAGGAGTAATTTAGAGCTTTTATCTTCAGACAGAGAAATGGTGGAAGAGTCTGCAGAAAGGGCTTTCAAAAGAAATTTAGCATCTTCAGGGACTTTGTAAAACCTGTCTGGGTGCTTAGGAATCTGAGTTTTTAGAAGCAGCCAGGAAAACATCCAAGAAGGCAAGATGCACTGGAGGGACTGCTGACGGGTTAGGGAACTCCATTTGTAAATGGTCATAATACCTCTTTTGCATCTCAGTGACCTAGCTGCAGCCCTATTTGAAAAAGGCTTTCATCTGTACAATAGTTTCCCCAAAGGTAATGCCTTGCCCTGGGGAATATGTGCCACTAGACTCCTCCTCTGGGGAATCATAGCCTAGAGGGGATGCAATTTGTGAAGTGTAAGTTAGAGATTCAGTTCCTGATAAGTCCTCTTCTTCAGTGGAAACTTCAGTAACTAGTTTACCCTTAAGGGTAAATGAAGTAGGGGCCTGTACCAGAGCAGAGGCCTGGCATAAGACCAGGAATGCATTTAGAAGACCTTGAGTAAAGGCCTGGTTGGAGGGTGTGGGCATCGGAGAAGGAGCAATATGTTTAGTCTTTTGCTTCTTCTTTTTGTGGGAGTCCAATGCCGACGAGTCAGATATGTGATGCAGGGATGGCTGGAAGGACACTGGATGGCTCTGCACAATATCCGAGGTAACATCCTCGCAAACTATAATTTGAGAATCCACACGGGCCCTCAAAAATGATGATTCTAGGTCCCCCTTCCCTGATACCTGTTGGACACCTGTGTCTCACTCTGGGACGTGCCAGTGGCTTCTTTGATGGCCTCCTCCTGGGCACTCACCAAAGGAAGATCTGTGGATTCCAGCTCAGACTTCAGGCCTTCACCAGCATCAAGAAGTACAGCTGGAATAGAAGGCACAGCAGTAGGTTCAGGCTGTGATTTTTTGGCCTTTTAAACAGGCGTCTCATCCGAAGTACATGACTTTGGATCCATTTCTTTCATCAGACGCTTTAGTCGCTGGTTCTCTAGGTACAGTTTTAACGTGGCAAGACAACTTCGAAGGGTTTTGGGAATAAAGGCCTGATAGATTTCACAAGAAGTGCACTCATGGTCTTGGCCTAAATAAAACAGGGAGAGTTCATGCGAGTCTTGATGTGGAATCTGCCTTCCACACCGACACTTGCCCTTGCTACCTGACATGAAAATCTAAAACAGTAGCAAAAAATAGTCAAATGTCCCTATGGGGCACTTATCTAAAACTGGATAACGCAAAGTCACTTTTCCAAAAGAGCGACAGCTGGAGCTGGCAGTCACACAGGCGGCAGAAAGGTTCTGAGGTAGGTGCATGCTGACATTTGTTTTGTACCCATTTGCTTATGACCGACATCTGCAGAGAGATGTGGGATGTCACACGCACCTTTGTAGTAGCATCTATCATTTGTAAAATGGCCAGACGTATGTGAGTCAACCAGAGGCAGACTCCCTTATGTTATGGATACAGCAACATATGAATAGAAGGAAATCTCCTGATTCTGAAATTCCAAACCCTCTCGGATTGGAAAAGGAGAGTGGAGTCCTGTGGGTGAGGAGGGTCCCCTAGCCACAAGAGCAGGGAACGGGCAGCAAGACCAACCTGATTTGGGCCTTAAGGAAATTCATCATCCTATCCATGTCTGAAGGAAGGAGACTTCTGAAGGATCTGAATGAAGCTGACAAGAGGCCAGATCTGGGTGGGGATCCATCCTTAGATCCTGCAAGTCCTATGACCCTGAAAAGGAGATCAGCTCAGACGACTCTGATCCGATCTCCTGGAGGATTGAGAAGGGGAACCTTCAATGAGAATGGGATCAGACAGAGCTGTTAGATCTGACAACCTGGTAGGATCCGATGGTTTGGAGGACATGCCGGACACATCCAGGATCCAGGGACAGCTTGCTCCTACTCGGATCCGAAGGCCTCCGCTTTGCCGATACCTTGAATGTGAGAATCTGATCTGAAGCTTAGAACAGCAGACCTAGGATCTGAAGTCAAAGAAGCTGGACTTCAAATCTAGGGAGATCTCTTCTTAGGCTCCTGAGAGGGTTTGGAAGGGGGTTCCGAGGGCAGAGGACCACCCTGAGCCAAGCCCTTCAGAAAAAGCTTGTTGTGGTGCTCTGTGAGGGCCCTGGGGTTGAATGCAGAGCAAATGTCGCATTCAGCCTCCAGGTATGCTGACTCTAAACAATATAGACATTCCTAGTGTGATCCGGAACATGCCATCTTCCGACTGCACAAGGAGCATATTTTAAACACAGAAGACTTTTCAGCCATGCTAAGGGGAAAAATAAAAAACACCCTCAATAAGAAAAAAAAAAAAACAAATATAGAGATTTTATGATAAATATATATATATATATATATATATATATATATATATATATATATATTTTTTTTTTTTGCTGAAGCTACTATAAGAAGAAAGCACCAGAAGGAGGGGGGAACCTAACTAAATCCCAAATTCTAACCAGGAGAGGAGATAATTCAATTAAACTACAAATATAAAAGTTAAAGATAGAAAGGTACCCTAAAGAAGAGCAAAATACTCAAGGGAAAAAGATACTTGCCTGAAAACTGCTAAGCCTCAACCTGGACCACATCTGAAGCATTTAAGTGGCAAACAAAATCTGGGGCTTAGAAGGTAGCAAGTGATTACTGGAAAGGAAGGAGCTTGAGTTCTGGCTGTCTCCAAGAAGTTGCCGGCTCAGATCCAAGACCAATCTGTGATGAATAATGGCAATGATGGCATCAGGTCCCAGATTTTCTGGGCCCTCCTCTGCCTCTAGGGTGGCATCCGCTTAGTCGAGGGGTAGAAAACTATTCCCATGACAGACAGGGTCTTTCATTCTTGTTCACTGCGGGTAAGCATTTGGTTCACAAATGGACCAAAGATGTTCCATCAAAAGTAGCACTATTAAAAGATGCCTTTGAAAGGCTCCTCAAATCACAGCTGCATCCAGGCATGTCTCCTTATGGCAATGCAAATAAAATGGCAGTCATTTAATCTGCAAGCAAGCTCCGGCTACTTGGAACTTCTTATAGAATTCTTTCTTCCTGAGGAGAAAGAATTGCAACATCAGATTTCAGTTCTGCAGGATGAAATGTATAGTTCTTTTCCTGCTGATATTATGGAGATAAACTCAATAACCTCTACAATAAGAGGTTACAGTCTATGAAAATAAAGAAAATGCAATGTGACATCAAAGATTTTACTACTGGAGTGGTTTTCGCATGGGGTAGAAGTAACTCCCCACAAGGCACGAACTCGGAAGATGCACCACCTACATTGGATTTTCTGGATGAAGCTTACAGTGAATCTTTGAACCAGCCTGTATCTTTAATAGGAGGAGTCATGAATGCCAACTCCACAGAACTGACTTAGTCGACCAGAAGCGGAACGGAGTCATTACACCAACTTAGTACCACTGAGGTAGCACCTCTGATGCATCTTCATAAAAAAGGAAATCCCATTCTGAGGATAATGATGACTCCCCCACTAACATCAACACTGGAGCCAGGCCTAGGGTCACCAATACTTTTCAACTGCAGAGCCCTTTTCCTATCAGGGACAGGTCACAGAATCAAGGGAGGAAGGACAGACTTTACCGCCTCCTGAGTACAGAAATGAATGGGAACCAAACAGGCCAATGGAAACGGAGGTAAACAACTTGGTTTTTAATATTTCTTCTGTACAGCTCACTGCTGCACAGTTAGCATTGCTGAACAAAGGTCTATCATTTGTCCCTGCCAGAGAAGCTGAGCTTACTAGTGTCTTAACCAATATTGACACTGCTTCCTTTAGAAAACCCAGCACTTTTATTCCACCATCCAATCCCAAGATAGAGACCTTTATTCAGACTTGTGAGAAACACATAAGAAGAGAGTTTGAATCCAATAGAAAGAGGAGATACTTTAATCTTAATAATGATGAATATGCAGCCCTCAATCAACTCAAGAATTTGAGATCCTTAGAGATTTGACCAGCAGATAAGGGTGGTGGAATTGTTGTGCTAGACAAGGACTTATATCAAACACAAATGCATAAATTGTTGTCTGATGACACCACTTATGTTTGCATTTCTAAACCTGCAGTTTATGGTATGATTGAGAAGGTTTCCTTCTTTACCTTTGATCTACTTATGATGGATATGATTGATAAGAAGTTGTTTAAATATTTTGAAGTACAGCAACCACTAATACTGATCATTTATGGCTTACCCAAAGTACATAAAAATCTAACACTGCCACCAATTTGCCCGATAGTGTCTGGGAAAGGTTGGGTAACCGAGCCACTTTCTATCTATATCGAAAAGAATTAACATTCTCTGCTAGACACCACCCTAAAAGACACTAGGATGTTTCTACAAAGATTATATGTGGCTACTTCTGATTTGAGTGCTGACTATCTTTTAATGACAATGGATATAGAGTTACTCTTTACTGTGATCCCCAATATTTGGAGCATAGAAAATGTCAGGAAATGTATGCATGTCAATCACTGTTTTACTGAGGACAAGATCAATTTAATTTGTGCCCTTCCAGAATTGGTTTAAGAAAACAATGTCTTTCTGTTTGAAGAACAGTTCTATGCACAAAAGGTTGGCGTGGCAATGGGCACAGCCTGTGCCAATAGCTATGCCAACCTTGTATTGGTACAATGGGAGATAGATGTTTTACTTCAAGCTGAGGGCTTCTCTGAGCACATTTGGTATGTAAGATTTGTGGACAATATTTTTTTATTGTGGAAGGGATCAGTTGAGAGTCTCACACAGTTTATAGAGTTTTTACATCAGTCCACAGATGTTTTTAAGATTTACTTTTAAATATTCTTTTGATGAAATTGAATTCCTTGATGTTAAGGTGAACAAAACTGATTTGACTAGCCTAGTAACTAATATTTATAGGAAACCCACAAGAAAGAATAATCTGCTCCATAGAGATAGCATGCATCCTGGGCATGTTACCTGAAATGTTAAGGGGCAGGTGTACAGGGTCATGAGACTCTGCAATAACGATGCACAACTTGCCGAGGCCTTGGAGACCTTGAAAATGGATTTTATAGATAGAGGCTATAAGGAAAAGGATATTGACAGTTGTATTACTGATGTGTTTAAGGAGAGAAGGGGCAAATGTAGGCCATACTACAGTGTTGTATCTAACACTGAAGCCATAACTACAGAACAAAGGACAGGACTGATTAGGTTTCCCCTCACAAACTCTTCGGATGTTAGTAGTATATGTGACATTGTTAAAAGGAACTGGGGCATTTTGGATACTGTAGATGAGTTAAGAAATGCCATTGATACTGTTCCACACTTTTCTTTTAAATATAACAAATCTTTGAAAAGGCATTTGTGCTATAATGCTTCTATTTCTATCAAGGTTTTACAGTCAGAGAGGCATGACATTTTTAAATGCAGAAATTGCAAAGCCTGCAAGTTTATATACACTAATCCTATTTACATACACCCTAACATGCACTTTAAAATAGATACAAACGTTTATGCTGATTGTAGGACTAAGAACATTGTTTATTTAAGTTACTGCACTGTTTGTCATGAGTAATAGACAACTCAAAGACAGGGTGTTGGAACATCACAGAGACATTAGAAACAAGAAAGACACTAATGCTCTTGCTAAGCATATTATGTGCCAGGGACAGGAACATAATTTTAAATTTCTTGTGCTAGAGATTATTCCTGATAGTCTAAGAGGGGAGTACCTTAGGAATCGCACAGAATCTGCAGAGCAAAAATGGATTCTGTCTCTTAATGCTGATAAGACACCATGTCTTAATGAAGTTGTCTCTTAAGCCTTTTATAAAAGCTAGACCTCTCAAACACTAAGTATAGGACTGTCTTTTATATTTTTTATGTATTTTTTATGTTTTCTATTTGTTTTATTTGCCTGTTTTCTAGTTGTGATATTTATCTTTTAGATTATTGTTGCTTTGATTAGTGCCTTACTTGACTGATTAACATGCTATTTAAGTGCTTTTGTTACTAGTTGAGAACAGTCTGCTGAAGTGATGAGAGCACACCATGAAAGCGCTCTCTTTTGTGTGCATTAAAGTTTTTTTGTTTTACCTTCAGCTGTGTTAGTTTCAGTACTTTTTTGTTTTGTAGTAGTCTCCTTATGGTGAAACCGCAGTGGTACAGCGGTAGCATTGTTTCCTCACAGCAAGAGGTTCTCCTGTTTGATTCTCGGCTGGAGTGCTTTCTGTGTGGAGTCTGCATGTCTTCCCCGCGGTTGAGTGGCCTCCAAAAGACATGCGTGAATGGGCGTGCCTTCGCTGAAGGTTGGGCGTCAGGTTGGCAACTCGGCACCATAAAAATTTACTGTGGACCGGAGTTCCGCTGTGGCGAATCCTAACCGGGAAAAGCCGAAAAGAGAACCAACAGTAATCTCCTTATGGCAATGCCTGAACCAGCTGCCCTTGAACACAGTCACCTGCATGAAAGATTAACCTCTTGGATGTAATGGAAATTGATGAGTGGTCAGTAGAGAAGAAGATCTTTTGAAATCCTCTGCAAATGCGGACTCTGAGAATTTGACAGTTCTTTGGTCAAATCTCTCTGTAGCCTTGTAAAGTGTGCCAAATAGTTAAGGGACCTCAAGGCGAATGCTGCAGAGGCAAATACTCACTTTATGAATCTGTCTAGCACCCTAGACTGGTGGGCAGACAGGCAAGGTCTGTTCTGCTAGCTATGTAGTGGCTGCCACCACCACCATAGCATCTATAGGGACTCCTTTACTCCACTGAGCTTTATCTTTAGGGAGAGCTAGGAATTTCAGATCACTGCAGTATTGGCTCAACGGAATCCAGCTTCTTCCATGTCCAGCATGAGACCACATCAATAAGCTCATCTGGTGAGGGGGTGGCCACCCTAATGAAGATAGGCCAGATCCAAAAGCCTACAAAAATACTGACTCCTCTGGAGAAGGATTATCAAAAGACCAACCACATTTTTATCTACAGATCTCTAATATATCTGCAAGGGAGATACCAGTGGTGATCTGGGGTAATATGTGCCTTCTCTTGCACATCCCCTTCCAATGGATCTCCTTGAGAGAAGATGTCCACAGCAGGTATCAGAAGAGAGGGGGAGTTCCTCTGAGAACTGACCGCAAGGTAGTTGTACTGGCTGCCCCTGTGGAATAGGCTTGATGGACTCAGAGCTCAAAACCAGATAGGGAGTAGGGGGTGGGTCCAAGGAGTAAGAGACCAGATTCTTTAGAAAGAGAAAAGCCCTTTCCACAACCTCAAGGGCAGATGGACCTGGAGAAGCTGCGGCCACCAGCACTAAACCAGAAGCTTCCAGTATAGGTAGATCACAACTCCTGCCCTGAGGAGGGAACTTGACTGTTCCTGTTCAGACCCAAGACTCCAAAGGGCAGGAATTGATCCCATAACATCTGAGTAGATCCCAGCCCCACAGATCAGATGCTTCAGCTCCAAGACCCATTCTGATCTAAAGGAATAAGAGCACAAGTGGTCAGGCAAGCTGTTGGAGTACAGGTAATTCTCTTTGAACCCAACTCCAGAGCTCTTGTAGCTGTCAGATCCTGGGGCTCTGAATCCAAAGGCTGGATTACAGGAGGATATAGCACTGTGTGAGTAGTGGCTGGAAGACTGATGACCCCCATCTGGATCTGAGCTCTGAGGAATCTTCACATCATCATATCCACGTCTGCTTTGGAAAGACTACTGGAGGACCTGGTGGGATGATATGATTGACTAGGGCCTTGAATGCTTTATGGGAGTTTGCATAAAAGGGGAATGGAGACCAGATCCAATACTAACTTGGGTAAATGAGCTCTGGGAGTGTATGAGGTACTAGGTTTTACATCCAAGGACTTAGAATCTGTAACCTGAGCTATAAGGTCTGCTGGTATAATCAGATCTGAAGATTTTGGATCCAGAGAGCATACTTTCGGGTCCGAATTAGTTGGATATGACGGTTTTGAAATTTCGGGTGGCTGCCCCGAAGGCATCCTGGGGACTTTGGCAAAGAATACTTTCTATGCTCTGAAGGAGTTTTTGAAGTTTTATTGAAGTTTTGAGTCCCTGAAGATGGTGGTGTTAAGGGAGGAGGTAAATCCTTAAGTATAAGTTTGCTGCATCTATAAACTAAAGGCCTTGTTTTGAAGGCTGCACATACTGAGCAGTTGATGTTAAGATGAGCTTCTCTAAGACAACATATGTATTTTTTAAAGCCCATTTGCTTGTCAGCCATGACATGACAGTAGAAAGTGAGGATGAAACATATAAAAAAGATTTTATTAAGAAAATATTGCAGAAAAAGTATTATCAGCAACGGTAAGTAAAGATTACTCTGTAGAAAAGGGTAGGAAGGACTGAAAGGTTATGAAAGAAAAAAAAATTACCAACTACTGTAAATAAAGAATATACTTTAAAAGTATAACTACTCATAATGCAGAAAAGGAAAACTTCCAGGGAGATTGTAAGTAAGTTATGTACTCACCATAATGTTCCATCTGTGTTGTCCAGTTTTATTTTTCCTCAATGAATGGGTTCAGATCCAACCCTCTGATCTGACTCTGTCACTTTCTTTAGATTCTAGGATCTGACCCTCGAGCTCCCCCATTACCTATAACACCCCAGTCACTGAATTACCTCAGATCAAGTTTGCTGCTATTATATAATACCATTGATACAATGGTAACCTTGAGCCACGGACCAAGAAACCAAGCACGTTATATTTAACGCAACTTTAATTGTTTAAAATAAATGCGTTTTCGCTGTTTGAAATAAAGCAGCTTCTTCAGAATGAAAAAAACGCGCCAAAACAGTTAAACATATATATATAATGCCAGTACATTGACGTCATACATGAATTGTTAACAAAGGACAACCCATTTAAAACAGACAGCACCAGTTTAAAAATGTAAACAAAGTTCTCCTAGAAAACGCTTCCCTATTTCCACATTGGCATATGTTAACTTAAAGTTAATATAATAATGATAATACAAAATATCAGTAAAAGTGTATATCACTAAAAATGTCTAAACCATACATAAAAAACCATTACAGACTATATTGAAAACAGGTATAAAGAAAACATGAAGTATAAAAGCTACCTAAGGTAACTCCTAAGTTTCAGCACACATGAAATATTACAAGATTCATTAAGCCCTGGAGGTGAAAATGCTCCCAATTTAACCTGCCATTCTAACTCACGGTTTTCTAGCAATAAGGAAGTAGGGCCACCTCTAGTGCTCACCGGTATGTGGTCAATAGCTATAAAATGAAAGCTATGACCAGGGGAGCTAATTATGTGCTTAGCTAGAGCGTTGTCACTTTTATTTTTCCTAATAGCATAGACGTGCTGATAAATGCGTTCACGGAATTTCCGGTCGGTCTTCCTGACATAGAATGCATTACAGCAGTCACACAGTGCCAAATAAACTATTGACTTAGTTTCACAATTGATTTTATGGAAAATTAAATATTTTTTATTTCTTATAGTGAAACTATTACCTGTTTTTAAACAATGACACCAATGACAAGCTCTGCACATGAAAGTTCCTTTCAATCTAGTGGCAAAACAATTGCTATTTGGTCTTTGTAAAAGTTCTTTTAAATTTCTCCCTCTCTTATAAGTAATAAAAGGTCTTGGGCCTAATTTTTCTAATAAAGATGGATTGGCTGAAATAAATTGCCAATTCTTACAGACAATGTCCCAAATCTGCTTAGAGTTCAAATTAAATACAGTAATAAAACTTAGTTTAAAATTAAGTCTAGACTCGAAAGCAGATTTACTCAAGGAAGATTCCATAGGTGAACAAGAAGACGCTCCCACAGTGGAGTCGGTAGTGGTAGAAGTACCATTAGTAACCGACATCTGATGAAGTAAAGGTTGAAAGTGACCAGTCAATCTCTTTCGAGAAACCTCTTCAATGAGTTCATCAACCAACCTAATAGGGTACCCACGGTTAATGAATAAACTTTTCAAAAATGAACATTCCTGTTCAAAAGCTGCAACAGTGCTACACATACGTACAGCTCTCACCAATTGACCCTTTACTATTACTATTGTATATAATACCATGGTAAAAAAATTCTACTTAAAATAGCTAAAACAGACAGCTGAAAGATCAGGAGCTCAAACAGGAACAATGGTTCTTAATAAGAATTCTATTAGGTCATTCCCAAAGACATGGAAAGGGGGAAGGTGGGAGGGGAGTTGAACAATGAAAATGGACAACACAGATGAACATTCTGGTGAGTACATGTCTTTTATATCTGATGTTGTCACTTTCATTCGTTCAATGAATGAGACAGAGTCCCCAGCTACAATTACCTTGAGTGGCCCTCATGGAAGGATATTCTAGAGCACCACAAAAGCGAAAGATGCTCTGTTTCTAGACATGATGTCCAATTTATAATGAGAAACAAAGGCACAAGCATTAGACTAAGTAGCTGCAGCACAAATGTTATCAATGGAAGCTGTAGCCCAAAAAGCATCGGACAGAGCCATTGACCCGGCTGAATTTGCCTTTGGTTGTTTTGGTAAGGTTAGGCCTTTCAAGGAATAAACATGAGAAATTTAGGAGTTATGTACTTACCATAACTTGGCATCTGTGTTGTCCATTTTCACTCTTCCTCACTGATGGGTTACAGATCTGATCCTTGGATCTGACTCTGCCATATTTTCCAGATTTTGGATCCTAGTCGCATGCTCCTTCCTCTGCATACTACACTACCCCCTAACTCCTTAGATTGAGTTTGCTGCCTATGTCTGCTGATTTAGAGATACAGGACAGATGAAGGAATTTAAAAACTCAAACTTAGAAGTAAAAACGCTTACTTTATCATGCAATATTCTTCTATAAATGGTAAAGCCAGGGAATAGGAAGGAAGGTGAGGAAGAATGAAAATAGACAACACAGATGCCAAGTTATGGTAAGTACATAATTTCTAAATCTGATGTTATCCTCTTCATTCTTCCTCAGTGATGGGTTATAAGACCCAGCTATGTAATTCTCGGAAGGCCCTTAAAAAGGCTATGCCAGAACACTGTCAAAACAAAGAAGGTCTGCTTCTGGAGACAATGCCCAGTTGTAGTGCATCACAAAGGTATGAATTATAAAGCAAGTGACTGTAGTAGAAATATCAAAAGAAGCTCTGGGAGCAAGGTAGATGAGGAAGCCATAGATTTGGAGAAAGGGAATGCAGGAGCACTGTCAAACCAAAGAAAGGACTGTTTCTGGAGACAATGCCCAATTGTATTGCATCAGAATGGTATGAGACTTCAAGTGAGTGATGTTAGAAAAAGAAGTTATGTTCTTACCATAATGTTCCATCTGTGTTGTTGATCTTCATCTATTCTTGACTCTTGGGTAGTGTGTGTTTCGATCCTCGAAACTGGCTTGGCTGTTATACAGCTCAGACCAGCCTAAACTCTCTCGAGCTACTGACAATGTCCCCCTCTATTACCTCAGATCAAGTTTGCAGCCAAATAGAAAGACAGAAGAATCATAATCAAACATGAAGAAGCCATGTCCAAGGTGAAAGCTAACAAGGAACCCAGGACAAGTGTTCAATCCTCCAGGAATTCACAGAAGGGGGAAGAAGGGCAGGATGCCAAGAACAGATGAAGATCAACAACACAGATGGAACATTATGGTAAGAACATAACTTCTTTATCTGATGTTGTCAAGTCTTCATCTATTCTTGACTCTTGGGACAGAGTCCCCAGCTGCTTTAGATCCTGGGTGGCCCTATAGAAGGATATTCTTGAGAACCATAGAACCAAAGGAAGCTCTTCCCCTGGAGACTAGATCCAAGTTGTAATGAGTAATAAATGTATGTGGGGTAGCCCATGTTGTTGCTGCACATATCTCATTTATGGAAGCCTTAGAATGGAAAACCGCTGAAGTGGCCATTGTTCTGATGGAATGCACTCTCACAGGCACAGGTAACTTGAGGCTCTTTTGTAAGTAATGCAATCATTTTGACAAGGTAACTTTGGAGACAGATTTCCCTGAAGTTGGGCCAGAAAAGGATATAAACTGGTCTGATTTGCCAAATTCTTTAGTCCCACCGAGACAGAAACGAAGTTGTGAACATCCAGCAAATGTAAGCAATATTCACATTTGTTGGGAAAATTAGGAAAGAAAATAGGGAAGAAGTTAGAATTCTGAGACCACCTTCGGAAGAAAGGATGGATTGGTTGAGTGAAACTCTATCCATATGGAAAACTATGGGGGTTTGGAGCATAAAGCCTGAATTTCAGAGACTCGTCTTGCAGGGGTAATAGCTATGAGAAAAAGTATTTTCCATGAAAGAAACTAAGTTGCATGCTGCTGCTGGTTTAAAGGGAGGAAACGGCAGTGGCTGAAGAACAATGGTCATATTCCATGGGGGTAGAGGGTCTTTAAACAGAGGTTTTAAACCCAGAGTTCCTTTATGGAACACTTTACATAATCTATGTGAAATCAGAGGAAGGTCATAGAAACCATTATGAAAGTTAGAGATGGCAGCTAATTGGACCTTAATCTTGGAGGCTGAAGCTCCTTGATCAAAAAGAATGGCTAGAAATTCTAGAACTCTTTCCACAGGTGTGAAGAAAGGGCTGAGATTATTATTGTATGCCCAGCTTGAAAATCTCTTCCACTTACTAAAGCAGAGTTTCCTGGTGGATGATCTGCAGGAAACCAACAGAATCTTTCACATTGGAGAAGGTAAATCATTATATGTCTGGCGACTAGTGGAATTGGAGGAACCAAGCTATCAGCTTGAGATTTTGAAAGCTGAGATGCACTAGTCCCTGAGGATGAAGCAGCTGGTCTGGAACTGGGTCCAGAATCCATGGATGGTGAGCTAGATGATGCCATAGGAAGGGGAACCAAATTTGTTGAGGCCAATAGGGTGCAATGAGGATAATTTTGCTTCTCAACCTGGCTGCTTTCTTGAGAAAGAGTGGAAACTGAGACTGGGAAAAGCATAGAGGAGACCAGGGGCCCAATCAAGGAGAAGAACATATCTCTGGGACTTCCCCTGAGGAAGAATTAGGGCAAAGTAGCTTCTGCACTTGTTGTTTGGGGTGATGCAAATAGGTCACAGCAAGGCTGGCCCCAGCGACAGAAAATCTTCCTCACTATTCCAGAATTGGGACACCACTCATGATGCAGGAGAATCCATCTGCTCAGTTTCCTCACTATTCCAGAATTGAGACCACTCGTGATGCAGGAGAATCCATCTGCTCAGTTTGTCTGCTATCACGTTTGAGCTTCCCCAGGATGTGTGTTGCTATCAGAAAGTGGTTGGAGGAAATCAGCCATTGCTACACTGATGGCTTCTTAATACAAGGGGTAATACTTGATTCTGCCCGGTTTGTTGATGTACCAGACCATGGACTTGTCTGGTTGAATTGCAATGGTTCCTAGAGGGAGGACAAATTGATAGGCTTGCAACGCTAATAGGTTCATAGGTTCATACTAGGCTATCTGCCCGAGGGCATTTATAAGCCTAGCCCATTGTTTTGTGCCTTACGCCACCCCTTTAGTATGGGGAACTATACCCATTATTTTGCTGTGCCTCTGTCGAGCAGTGACACTGAGGTAATTCCTGGGGTATATCTGCGATCTCCCATCCATTGGTCAAGATTTCTCTTGAACAAGGCCAGCGAGGTGCTCTGCCTCACATGTACTGGGATTTTGTTCCACAGCATAGGGAGTATTTGGGTGATGAATCTATCTCTCCAGCACGTCCTATTAATAGCCGTGTCGAGGTTTAAGTCTCCCACCCTTGTGGCTCTGATGGATCTAGATTTTTTGAGGTGAAGCATATTCATCAAATCTGGGTTTGACATGGCCTTGTATGTTAGGCAAAGGTCACCTCTGAGCAAGCGGTGGCGACTGAATAGAGCTGGAGTTCTTTCAGTCGGGCAGCATAGGACAGATTTTGAGACCCTTTATCCTTTTGGTGAGGAACTTTGTGGCCTCTCCAGCTGCTGCAAGTGTCGGGTCAGATACATTCGAATGGGGCATTGTACTCAATCATTGGTCTGATGAGTGATGAGTAAAGGGAGACTATGACCTCCCTTGATCTAGATGAGAATCCCTTCATGATAAGGTGGGCAATGTAGAAGGACTTCCTAACTACTTTAGCTACATGGGTGTCGAATGACAGACTACTATCAACCTGGGTCCCCAGGTCCCTGATAACTTCTTCTGTGCTCAGTGGATTGCCACCTATTTGGTAGCTAGGGGTAACCTTGTTTTTCCCGAAGGGTATGACTATGCATTTTTGGCATTTAACTTTAGGCCATGGCTCTGGCACCAGTTATCCGTTTCTGTGAGACCCTTCTGAAGGATATCTGTGTCAGATGTGTTTTCTACTATGGCCCAGTTTGCAGTCATCTGCAAACTTTGTCAGCCATAACCCTCCTGTGTTTGCTTGTACTTGGAAAAGTAGATGCCAAACAAGAGTGGGCCCAGGACTGAGCCCTGTGGGACACCACTTGTGACAGGCTTTGAGTCTGACATGGCGCCAGCAACTCTGACCCTGTGGGTTCTGTCACTCAGCCAGTTTGCAACCCATCTTGTGATGTATGGGTTAACATTTAAGCTGATGAGTTTTTCAATGATACCCGAGTGGGGTATTGTATCGAAGGCCTTAGCCAGATCGAGGTAGGCTGTATGGACTGCCTTTCCCTCATCAATGGCTTTGGTGACTGTTTCAAAAAGTCAACCAAGTTTAAAAGGCATGATCTGCCTTTGACAAAGCCAAACTGGGTTGGATCCAAAGTCTGCAAATTCCCTATGTCTTTATTTATGAGGTCCATTATGATCCTCTCCATGGCTTTGCAGATAAGGCTTGTCAAGCTAATGGGCGGTAATTTCCAGGGTCTGTGGAGGCACCGCCTTTGTGAAGTGGGACCACAGTTGCAGTGCGCCACTCCTGGGTGCGTATCCAGAGGTAAGACTTTGATTAAACAGCTGTCCTAGCTGTGGGTTTAATTCCTCATTGAGTTCGTGGAGCACACAGCCGGGGACACCATCGGGTCCCATGGATGCTGTGTTTTTGCTTTGGAGAGAGCAGTTCTCACTTGGGCGCTGGAGATGTTTGGGGGCTGCACTCATTTGGTATAGATATCTCTCCTTTTGGGGGGGAGGGAGAAGTTTGCACTGAACCTGTCAGCCAGTATGTTGGCAATGTCTGTAGGATCAGTAATCTTCACATCATTTTGAACTAGTTCTGAGCATATCTGGGAGTTTCCTCCTAGGTTTCTAACATAGCTAAAGAAGGCCTTATGATTGTCTTTTGAGTCTTTAGCTATTTTTCTCTCGAAATTTGCTTTGGATGATTTTATGAGAGCTCTTAGTTTTTTACTTATAGTGATCAAGGGTGTCTTACCTTTTAAGGATTTTGCTCTATCTTGTAGTAGCTGCCTCCTTTTGTTGTAGAGTTTGTTTATGGCTGGGGTCCACCAGACTGGACGCTTGCCTTTGGTACAAAGAGTCTTTGTTTTGCTTGGGATTGCCTTATCCATGCAGTCCTGCAGGTGCTGGTAGAAGGCGTTTGTAAGTGATTCAGCGGCTTGAGTATTGTTTTCCATGGCTCGGGGCCTGAAAGGAGACCACACTAGTCTTTAGAAGTGTGAAGTCGGCTTTTGAGAAGTTCTTTACTGTGGTCTTTTTATTTCAGGTGGGGGTGGGATGAGGACCTCCAGCGAGATTAGTTTGTGATCTGATCTCACCAGTGAGGGGTATACTTCCGGTGTTGAACATTGTGCTCCCATGTTCGTGATGATGAGATCAAGTATGTTATCTCCTCTTGTGGGGATGGTGACTAGTTGTTCCATGGCATTTGAGTTTATGAATTCCAGGAACTTTTGGGCTAGGGTGTTTGGGCTTGAGTAGTGTTCCCAGTCTATATTAGGGTAATTGAAGTCACCTAGTATGATGGTGTTTGGTGATACATTTATCCCCTCTAGTGTTTTCAGGAAGGCCATGTGAGTTTCCTGAGTTTGTGAGGGTGGCCTGTAACATGCTACAATTTGCAGAGCAGTCTTGCCTATGGTTAATTGCACCTGGATGGTCTCCGATGCATCGTGCGTTGCCACCAGTCTTGAGGTGTGGGTGTCCTTGATGAATATGGATACCCCCCCTCCTTTCTTGGTATTGTCCGGATTTTGGGGCCGGAACGCTGGGGTGCTCTCAGGAGCCTTGAACCAGGTTTCTGTCACAGCACAGACATCGATGTTCTCCATACTGAGAAGGGCCTCGAGTGCGTGCATTTTGAGATTTAGACTTCTAGCATTGAGCAGCATTACCCTTAGTTTTTTTCCTTTTTTGTGTTCTAGGGTGGTAGGTTTAGAATTTGAGCCTTGCCTAAAAAAGGCACTATGGGGTGGCAAGAGCCTTTGCCAATATCCGGAATCCCAGGGGTGACAGGTGCAAGCCGTCCCTTGCGAAGCAGCGTGGCTTGTCCAGCATGTCATCCCAGGCAGACAGATACTGGATCCCCTTTGAATGACACCAGTGTTTAAGCCAATTGTTAAAGCTGATCATCTTATCTCCGTATTGTGGCATCATTCTTGGTGAAGGTAGGATACTGCTCAAGGTCAGGGTCATACCTGCCTGGGCTACATAATCAGAGAGCTCCTCAATGTCTCTTTTCATGTAGTCCAAGGAGGTACGTCTCAGGTCGTTTACACCAGCGTGGACAATGACTGAGTCATATTTGTACCTGCTGTTGAGAGACCTGAGTGCTTGCGTTATGTGGCGGATTCTAGCGCCCGACAGGCAGCTTACTGTGACCTTCTCCTTACTCAGTCTGGTGAGCGGGACATCAGTGTGTCTGACTATGGAGTCACCAATGACTAGTGTGTCTGGCATTGTGTTTGGCCTTAAGGGCTGTGACTGTTTGACACTCTGACTGTGAGGTCTATGTGTTGCGGGTGTTCTGAGGTGGTGGTTGTTTGGGTGTCTGCTTTGGTGGCCTCTGCTGTTTTGGTAGATTTTTGATCAGAGCCTCCGAGTATGTCTTTGTGTGTTTATGTGTATGATTTGAGGTTGTAATGGTACTATGTGAGACTGGGTCTATAGTGTGTGTGGTAACCTTCTCCTCCTGACTGGTCTTGCCAGTCCTATGTTGAGAGAGCTCAGCCTCCAGTTTGGCCGTATAGTTGCATCTCTCGCATGTATTTGTGTTTTGTGGGAGGAGGAAAGGGTTGTCTGTGTACATGAGGCAATTGAAACATTGCCTCAATATTCCCAGGTTCACCAGCTGAGCAGGAGAGGACACTAGCAACTGATCCCTCAACATGCTAGAAGGGTAGACGAAAAACTTTAAAAAAAGATTCCGGGGACGTGGGTGACCGAGAAATGGGGGTTGCCTTTTTGGGGTACTATCTATGACAAGAGTGCCGTATCAAGGTAATAAGTACTGTAGGAGCAAGTGCTAGGTTTAATAGATAGAGAATAGTCTACTTGGAGTCAAGTAGAGTTGATCTTTTTAGTTATAGGATACGCTGATTTGATCAGTAGTATAGTTCGAGGAAGGTAGTTTTAAGGGAAAATTTGAAGAGTGGACTTTAGGTAGCCCGAATAGTTTAAACCTGCTTAACCGGCACTGCCCTAGTGTGCAACAGTGGCAGCTCCGCTCTAAATCGCGCTAACGCGCGTTTAGCGCGTTTTATACCAGGGGGCTGGAAAAAGCTAGAAACTGGCCCAAAACGACCAATAAACTACTAGTTACTGGCTGAAACCTCACAAAACTGGACAAAAGGCAGCTCAATGCTTCCCACTCCCACTGGTAAGCAAGGTAGCTTCCCTTCCCCCAAATAAGGCAAGGAAACAGTACACAGGAACTACAACCAAAGCCCAGGAATCAGCAACTCTGAAACTGGACTAAACTAGTAAAGCAGGAAAGCAAGGTAGCTTCCCTTCCCCCAAATAAGGCAAGGAAACAGTACACAGGAACTACAACCAAAGCCCAGGAATCAGCAACTCTGAAACTGGACTAAACTAGTAAAGCAGGAAAAACAAGAGATATTTTTTTCTTTTTGTTTTTTTCACAAAACAGGCAGAAACAGGTACAGCAAACACTTATAAATGCTATGAATCAGCTACTACAGCTTACACAGAAGAATTTGCTACAAATACAGTCAAATAGTAACAAACAAGGATTCCAAGTGCAATATTAAGTTAAATGCAGTAAAACAGCTTCAATGTAACAGAAAGGCAGGCGAAATACAGTTGCTAGGTATTCAGATGTGGAAAGCAACAAAAATATACTTAGTATCAAGAAAAGTCGCTTATTCAGCTCTCTGCAGCCTGGATTACTCTGCTGGCCCACGTGGAGTCTGTGCTGAGTAGGTACAAGCTGAAAGTTTTATACCAGGGGCTGGAAAAAGCTAGAAACTGGCCCAAAACGACCAATAAACTACTAGTTACTGGCTGAAACCTCACAAAACTGGACAAAAGGCAGCTCAATGCTTCCCACTCCCACTGGTAAGCAAGGTAGCTTCCCTTCCCCCAAATAAGGCAAGGAAACAGTACACAGGAACTACAACCAAAGCCCAGGAATCAGCAACTCTGAAACTGGACTAAACTAGTAAAGCAGGAAAGCAAGGTAGCTTCCCTTCCCCCAAATAAGGCAAGGAAACAGTACACAGGAACTACAACCAAAGCCCAGGAATCAGCAACTCTGAAACTGGACTAAACTAGTAAAACAGAACATTGATATGCATGCTGGCCTCTATCAGGGGCCAAGTGCCTTGGACTGTTCTTCATAGATAATGCCTCTCCACCCCATCTAGGAGGCATCCATGGCCACTATGACCTTGGATTGAGGAGGGGAAAAAGGACGGGCCAAAAGGATTTCTTTAAATTCCATCCACCATGACAGGTCTTTTTTTCAGTGACTGGTGATATGAATGGGGAAGGTCAATGGATGGGTCAGAACAGACCATTGTGATGCTAGAAGCCATTGTAGTAGTTGCATGTGGAATCTCACTAGCAGGACCAGAGTGATGGTTGCTGTCATGGAAACCAATGCTTGAAGAACTAGAAGTGCTGGGGCTTTGTTTCTGCAGAGAATAGCATGTACTTGGGATTTTATCTTCTGTAATTTGTGTTGAGGAAGGGAGGCTACACAAGAGATGGTGCTCAGATGAGCTCCTATGAATTCTAGATCTTGACTGGGGCTTAGTTGAGATTTTGACTGGTTGTGATGCCCAGGTGCACAAACAAGACCAGAATGAATGCTATTGCTTGAAGCAGTAGATGCTTAGTGGAAGTGGTGATGAGCCAGTTGTCTAGATATGGAAACATCTGGGATATGTACAGTCTCAAGTGAGCAGTTACTGCTGCAATACATTTGGTGAACACCCTGGGGGCTGTGGTGAGGCCAAAGGACAGCACTCTGAAAGAATAGTTGTGGAAAATCTTACCATAACAATAGATTCTCTTCCATGTTGCAGTATTCTGTATTCTTGGGTTTCCTCTTCTTGCTACCTGAACCTCTGGCCAGTATTCAAAAGCTTGCAGTCACTGCTAGGTGTGTGAAATGCCTGATGTGGCTAGAGGTACATGGGCCATAAAAGTAAAGTCTGCATGCACCAGACCTCAGAACTGAGCTCCCAAGTCCCAGGCCAAACTGTGCAAGTTCAGTGCTATCAAAGAAGAGTCATAATGTGAACAGGTGGGGAAGGAGGGAGGGAATGAATACTGCAACATGAAGGAGAAGGAATTCTATGGTTTAGGTACAGTTTTACACAGCTATTCTACATCTTTCTATTCCCATGTTGCAGTATTCTGTACTCTTGAGTGAGTGTCAAAGCTCACTGTGAGATAGAGGGTGGTGGCTTGGAAGAATTGTCCAAAAATCCATGGAGGATTGCCCTAGCAAATCCAGTTCTGGATCTAGAAATGTGGTCTAATTTGTAATGCTTGGTGAATGTGTGGACAGATGTCCATGTAGCTGCCTCTAAAATGGTGGCAGTGTCTAATCCTTTAAAGAAGGCTCCCGACAAAGCCATGGCCCTAGTGGAGGATGCTTTAACCTTGGACTCCAAGGATTTCTCATGGTGTGCATAGCAGAAGGTAATTGCCTTTGAAATCCAGGCTGAAATTGTCAGTTTTGTTACAGCTTTCCCCAGGGCCCTGAGGTGGAAGGAGACAAACAACCAGTCAGATTTTCTGATAGACTTAGTCTTGTCTAAGTAGACCCTAATCTGTCTGTATACATCAAGGGAGTGTAAGGCTCTCACTGTCACTCTGAAGATGGGCAAACAAGATGGGAAGGTGAATAGCTTGGTTTAAGGAAAGCTCATTGACTGCCTTGGGCATGAAAGAAGAATTGGTACTAAGGGTTACCCTGTCTTTGTGGAAGATGAGGAAAGGGGGAATGGCCACGAGAGTCTGTAACTCAGACACTTTTCTAGCTGATGTCAAAGCCACTATGACTACTGTTTTCCATATGCAGTGTTTCAGAGAAGTCTTAGAGGCTAGTTCAAAGGGGGTACAGTGAGCTTCTCCAATACATAATTCAGGTCCCACTGAGGAGGGATAGGTTTCCTGAGGAGCCTGAGGTGCAACACCCCCTTTATGAACAACTTTGCAGGCAATCTGGAAGCCAAAGGGGGTTCTAGAGGCAGATGAGCTGAAATAGCAGCCAGGTGAGCCTTGATGGAGGAGTACGCTAACCCTGTCTGAAGAAGTTCACACAGGTAGGGCAGTACCAAAGGGACATCACTCTGAAAGGGGTCCAACTGTCTTTGAAGACACCATATGGAGAATTTTTTCCATTTTGATATACAAGATTTCCTATTATTAGGTTTTCTGGCTTCCTGCAGTACTGTGAGCATGTCCTCATTGTATAAGTGTCTGTCAGGGATCAGAATTCTATCACCCGCAGGATGAGATGTAAAGATTGCTAGTGTGGATGGATTAAAGACCCCTTGTACTGTGTGAGAAGGTCCACTCTGTGGGGTAACCTGTGGTGATTGCCCTTGGCTAAATGCAGAAGTAGGGGGAACCAGTGCTGTCTTGGCCAAAAGGGGGTCACCAACAAAATTTATGGTCTGTCCTGCTGAATTTTCAGTAGGACTTTCTGAAGCAGTGGGAAGAGGGGGGTGCATAAAGAAACATCCCCTTCCAGGAGATCGAAAAAGTGTTTGTTGCCTCCCCAGAGGGCTGGGTAGTCTGGTGCAAAAGGATGGAAGTTGTCATTTCATGGGGGAGCCAAACATATCTATTTGAGGTGTGCCCCATCTGTGGACTATGTCCAAGAACACATCCTTGTGGAGCATCCATTCATGGGACTGTGACATGGACCTGCTTAAGGTGTCTCCCTGAGAATTCTGTTCTGAAGGGATGTACACAGCTTGAAGTGTGACTCCCTGTTTTATGGCCAGCTCCTACATTAGAAGACCTAGTCTGCATAGCAAATATGGTTTTGCTCCCCCCTGCTTGTTTACATACCACAGAACTGTGGTGCTGTCTGTGAACAATATCAATGGGCCTTGTTTCATTGTAGGCTGAAAGGCCTTCAGGGCCAAATGTATTGCTCTCATCTCTCTGATACTGATATGATCCTGTTTGGAGGAGTTTGGCCAAGTTCCCTGGACCATTAGGGAGCCCATGGTTGATCCTCACCCCAGGTCTGAGGCATCTGTGTACATTTCCTGCACTGGCAGAGGGACTTGAAGAGGTAGGCCTGGGTTGTTGCTCATCTGATTCATTCACCACTGAACCTCTTTCTTGAGGCAAGGTAAGAAGGGGATCTTGAATTCCAGAGGATGAGAGGGCTGAGTCCATATGGATCTTAGGTACCATTGTAGCTTTCTCATGTGAAGTCTTGCCAATGGTAACATGAGAATGGTTGATGCCATGTGGCCCAGCAGCCTGAGGTACTACCTGGCAGTCAATTCTGTGGCCTGAAGGACAGCAAGCAGGTACTGCCTTAAGTTTTCTACCTTTTGGGGGGGGGGGGGGGTTGGAAGGCCTTCATGATATCCATCTGGATTCTGTACCCCAAGAAGACAAGGTCTTGAGAGGGGGTCAGGTTGGACTTAGGATAATTTATCTCGAGCACCAGTGCCTGCAGGAGGGAGAGAGAAGTCTGAAGATGGAATAGGAAGGACTCTTTGCAATTCATCTGAATAAGTAGGTCATCTAAGTAAGAGAAAATTTGAATCCCTTGGGTCCTGCAGAAAGTCACCATGGGTGCCAGGCACTTAAAAACCCTCAGTGCTATTGAAAGACCAAAGGGCAAGGCCGAAAATTGATAATGTGAGGAGGCCACAGAAAATCACAGGTATCTCCTGGATTTGGGCCTGATGGGGATCTGAAGGTAGGCATCCTTGATGTCCAGGGTGGCCATGAACTCCTGAGGTAAGATCAGAGGGAAAAGTTTTGCAATGTGAGCATCTGAAGGGTGGGCACTTGCAGGAAGAGATTTAGGTGGGAAAGGTCTAGGATTGGTCTCCAGGGCCCATCTTTCCTTGGGACTATGAAGAGCCTGGAATAGAATCCTTTTCCCTTCTCTGTTGGAGGGACAGGCTGAATAGTACTGTGTGCAATGAGGCTGTCTAGAACTGACTTAAAAAGAGGTAGCTGCTCCTTGGGAAGCTGAGGAACACCTCTCCAAGATGAAGTACCCACTTGTCTGTAGTGATGTTTTTCCACACAGGGAGACAAGTGAGAGAGCCTTAATGATGGGGGTGGTGTAGGGGAGAATTTTCAAGAGTGGTAAGTAGTCACAGACTATCTGCCCTGTCTTGAAATTTAGGCTTCTGAAAAGAAGTCTGGGCAGGCCTGGAGGGAGTAGTTTGCTTCCTGGCAGCTTTCCTAGGCCTAGAAGGAGGGGTGGGAGCAGAATGCTTCCTGATAAACTGAGTTTTGAAGTGTAATTCCTATGGAACTTGGGGACAGGAGAAATGAACAGGTATTAAAAAATAAATCAGAACACAGAAGAAAGCCACCAATAATTTAATTGGAATAAAAAACACACACAATGATAAGTGCTTTCATCTCACTACAGTCGCCACCCAGGATAAGGGAAGTGTCCAACAATGAATTTAAAGGGGGTTTAGATGAACTTGATTTGTTTTCTCCAAGGCTGCAAGATTTTTTACCTGTTCATTGATCAGAGAGGTTGGCCAGCAAAACCAGGCAAGTAACAGAGTCGACCGACAACAGGAGAATCCTGCAGTGAAGGACAATTAGAGAATAGGGGGATGAAGAAGGGATTGATTAGATTCAGTAATAATGGTATAGTAGGATGTTTTAAGGACTTTAAGACTTATAATTACACTGGTAAACCTACTACCAAGGAACATTTTACACTATTTTAAAGGGGTTTAAGTTCATTTCCAGTGGTAGCGTAGACATAGCAGATGTTCTTCATGAATTGAAGCTTTTCCCTAGAAAATAAAACTTAGACTTTTTTTAAACAAGAACATGTTAATAAAGGAGTTACAACTCAAGTTGGTCTAAAGAGGAATATTACATTCAAACCCACCCCTTAACCCCTATGTTACAGGTTTTCGAAAAGTGTGTTACAGAAGATGTGTATAAGTTGTTCTCCCAAGATAAAGTTTTTTCAAATCTTAATAAGGGGGAAAGAGATATCTTAAACCTGTTATTGAATGATAAAGAAACAAAGGTGATGAAACCAGATAAGGGGGGACGGAGTGGTTTTATATAGTGTGGAGGACTATAATAATGTTATGACTAATTTACTACTTAACCGTGAAACTTATTCCCCTGTATCTAACAATCAAATTTTCATTACCTACAGGAGAATAGATTCATATTTGGAAGAATATTTAGCTGATAATAGAACTGATGGAGCTACCTATCATTTCTTGAGACAAGTGAATCCCATCATCCCAAATATTTTTGGGATCCCAAAGGTCTACAAATCCGTAGAAAGTCCTCCATTTAGACAAATAGTATCAGCTAGGGGTTCCAAGACCCATCCCCTAGCAGTATTTATTGATTTTTGAATGAAGGAAGTGGTGTTTAATACGACACACTTGGTGAAGGTTTTGTGGGATTTTTTGAGCAAGTTGAAACAGTCCATTTAGAAGAGAGAACTTATTTTTTTGACTACTGAAGTTAAGGATCTTTTTTCAGTGATACCTAGGGAGGATGAGTTGAGATATTTGCATGATACTTTACATCAGTCCACTTTGACCAGGGATACAATTTATTTAATTGTTGAACTTATGGAACTGGTTCTAGAGTATTATTTGCACTTTCAAGGAGAGTATTACCAACAAGTTGCGGGGGTAGCAATGGACGCAGCTTGCGCCCCTGTTTATGCCAACCTGGTGATGTTAGGTTGGGAAAGGAACACATTTTCAATAGCTCTTTTTCCATGTTTTTACATCTGTATGTCAGATATTTGGAGGACATATTTATTTTGTGGGATAGGGATGTGGAAGGAATTAGTTTTATGAGCTATTTGAACCACTGTTCTGGATATTTTACATTTACCTTTAATTGGAATAGGGATAGTATTAATTATCTAGACATTACAATTTCACATACAACAGGAGGTTTTAGGTCCAATATTTTTAGGAAAGGTACATTTTGTAACTGGTATCTACAATATTCTAGTAACCATCCACATTTCCAAAATAAGAACTTGGTGAGGGGCAGTCCATACTTATTACCAGAATGACATCCCATTATGAAGATGTTTGGGTAGAGATGGTCAAATTGAAGGAGATGTTTCTTAATAGAGGTTACCCTGACAAGTTGGTTACTGGTATCATTAATGAGGTGCATCAAGGATGGGGTACAAAATTTGTACCACTGTTAGGAATTGGTTTGGATAAAGTAAATAGGCTGGGAAGGAAAGGATGGTTTGAGAAAGCTATAATTATGGAATACAATAAATATACTAAATACATTCAGGACATTGTTAACATTAACTGGAATATTTTCAAAGTGAATAAGGATTTATATGAAGCAGTGGTGCAGGAGCCTATTTTTATCTTTAAGATAGGAAGAAACTTTAAACAGATATTCAAAGAGGGCACATATAATGCGTTTCATTCAAATAAGGGGACAAGCCCATGTGGTATGTGTAAACAATGCCCATTTATTTTAAGGTCCGACCATTTAATTTTGGAAAATGGGTTAGGTAATAGGGTTTACTTTTATAATGGGAATTGTTGCTCAAATTGATTTATTTAGCCAAATGTGAAGGGTATTCAGCCTTCTATACAGGCAAGACAGAGGGCTTTAAAGACTAGGATTTATGAGCACATTTATGAAATAAAAATGAAAAAGGAGACCAATGCCCTTTAAAATAGTCTACACTTTGTACTAATATACAAAATACAAGTCTGGGATTTTAAAAAGTTATTAAACCAAACCTCAGGGGTGGTGACTGAAAATTAATTTTATTAAAGAAGGAACAGTTTGGCAACTTAGATTAAATTATATTCTTCCTCCTGGACTTAATGAACGTGTCATTGAAACCTGTTCTTAAGGAGAAAGCTGCTATAGTTTAAAATGTTTTATTACCATTTTATAGAGTTTATGTAAAATTATTTTTATGTTTTATTAAGATGATTTTAAGGTTTTGACATACTAAGGGTTAAAGTGGTAAGGTGATTAATTGATTAATTGGTTTATGATGAAGGGTATTTAAAGCATGTAGCCAATGTATTTCACTATCTGATGAAGTCTCTGTAGTGAGATGAAAGTATTTATCATTGTGTGTGTTGTTCCAATTAAATTATTGGTGGCTCTCTGCTGTGGTCTGATTTATTTTTTTTAATACTTATTTTTTGGTTGTATTGGTTATTGCTCATCTTTTTGTATTTTAAAAATGAACGGGTGTTTAAGGTCCTGTAACTCCTTCCCTTTCTGTTGCAGAGTTTTGAATAAGTCTGCTACTTTATTTCCAAATAGAGCTGTGTTGTCTAAAGATGCATCTTGGAGTTTTGCTCTGATGTCATCTGGTAGGGTCTGTAACCTTAGCCAGAAATATCTCCTAAGGAGACAGGCTGATGCAGCTAACCTTGATGAGGTTTCTGCAGCATCGTAGCTGCACTTAATGGAGTGCCTAGTGACCTGAGAGGTTAGGGAGATTAGGCTAGACAGTTGAGCTTTGGCAGGAGAGTCTGGAATGTCAGACAATTGTTTGTTGGCTTTTTCCAAAAGAGCTAGGGCATACTTGGACATGAGGGTTTGATAATCTATTGCCCTGAATGCCAAGGTGGAAGATGTATAGACCTTTTTTCTAAGGTGTTCTATGGCCTTGATACCTTTGTCAGTAGGAAGGAGGGAAGAAGATGGAAGGAGTTTGGAAGCCTTGTCCGCTGAAACAGAGACAGTGCCTGGGCTGGCAGCAGGACACTTAACCAAGAAGTTGGCTCCCTCAGGGACTTTGTAGAATCTGTCAGGCCTGTGGGGTGCAGGAGGCTGAGTCTGGGTTAACAGATGCTGCATTAAATGCATCAAGAAAGACTGGCAGCACAAGGGGTAGGGGAGTCCATCTGAAGGAGTTCATAGTATCTTTTCTGAACTTCTTTCATCTCAGAGGAATCCCATTTGAAATTCTCCCTCAATTAGCAATGGTCTCCCCAAAGGTGAGATCCTCAGCTGGGGTGTCTGCTTCAGCAGATTATTCCTCTGGGGAGGCATAGCCAAGAGGGGAGGATAATTGGGAGACGTAAGTAAATCCTCTGAGGAAGACTTAGGATTCCTCCATTTCTACCTGAGAGGTGTCTATCACTTGAGGCCTAGGGCTCATTCACAGGGGGAGCCACTGGGGAGGGTAATGGAGTAGCACAGTTTAAGGCCATGAAGGCATTGAATATACTCTGTGAAAAGGCCTGCCAATCAGGCTGGCTTTCTGTCGGGGGAGAAAAATAAGTTATGTATCTACCATAACATTCCATGCAAGTTGTCCAGGTCACCTTCATTCTGTACTGATGGGTTCAGAAGTGATCTTTTGTTCTGACTCAGCCATTTACTAATGCTCAAGGTCTTCAAATAGCTTGTGGCTCAATCCCTATCCCATGATCCTGCAGGGCATTCCCAATATCGTGTTTGCTGATATAGAAATACTAGTATGTAATCAAATATACATGTATAAAGAAAAAAGGTTTAGTGAAAGGTGGCAAGCTAAGAGGAGGGTAAAAGACCATTAGTTTCCAAATTATATCCTCTCATTTCTCCAGGAGCCAAACAAAAGGGGTAGGAGGGTGGGACACAAGAATGAAGGTGAGATGAACAACTCACATGGAACGTTATGGTAGGTACATAACTTCTTAATGTGAAGTTGTCCTATCTCGCCTTCATTCTGTATTGATGGGATAGCGTCCCTAGCACCAATGGGTGTATATTCTTCACAACACTGGACCCAAAGGAGGCCAAATCTACTTTGTAATGAGTGATAAAGATATGAGGCCTCACCCACGTGGCTGCTGCACATATAGTGTCTATTGGTAATCTAACACGAAATGTAGAGGAAGTAGAATGAGCTTTTACCTTATCTGGTCGCTGTTTATTTTATGATTTATAAGCGAACAGAATGCAGTCCGACAGCCACCTTGATAAGAGTAGTTTTTGCTACAGGCAGACCTTTTTTGCACTATGAAAATTTTTGATTTTTTTCCAGCAAGGCTATTTTTAATTAACTACATTTTTTTAGCTAATTTTAGCTAATCTCCGAACTTCATTATTGTAGGTTTAGAGTGATTCTACTAACCACATATGAGCTGGCTCAGGGTATCTAACCTATCAGATTGTAAGGTATGATGTCAAGTTGGCGTGCCCAATCACAGTAAAGGTTTTTTCACCCACACTTGATTGACTCCCACTGACACACCCCCAGGTACTCTTATAAAAGGAAATCCTCAGGATCACTCTTTCCATTAAGGAACTACGCTTCGATGGTGATTGTACTTCTGGTACTTTTTACTTCAATAAAGTATGACCTTCTAGAATCTGAACTTCGACTACGTTGATTTTTTGCCACCACGGCGAGCAGAGCTCCTTAGCCGAGCAGAGCTCCTTAGCCGAGCTACATTTACATTGTTTTGCCTGTTTTTTCTGTGTGTTTCATTTTTGATTTCTAGCTGTCACACTAGTGGTTCCTCTCAGCAGGCGACCTGACCAGCCGGAACTACGACCTGTATACGAAGCCTTTCTAACGGCTTTACTCAGCCTTCAACCACAAGCGCATGGGTATGCACAGCCTTTCTCAAGGCTTTACCGGTAGCCCAGCTTCTTCACCGACATCCCACCGTACCTTTATTAAGGCAGCCTACCTGGTTATCCATTTATTCTTGGCTTCCCTAGGGTATTTTATTCGTGGACATTTTTCCTCCTCTGCATAGGAGCTTGAATACCCAGGTCCCACAGACAATCATTTTCCTGCTGCACTATGAAAATGAAATAAATAATTGATCCGTTTTCCTGAATTCTTTTGTTCTGTGTAGATAGAAACGTAGCTGTCTATGAACATCAAGTTGGTGAAGCATATATTCTGCCTTATTGCCATACTTGGGGGGGGGGACTGGTAAGTCTATGGACTGATTCAAATTAGAATCTGAACATACTTTTGGTAGAAAGGCTGGATTTGTTCAGAGTGACACCCTATCATTGTGGAACAACATATATGGTGGTTTTATAGATAATGCTTGTAATTCTGAAACCCTCCTAGCTGAGGTAATGGCTACTAGGAAAATAGTCTTCCACGTTAAGAACTTTAAATCACATGCCAATGAAGGTTCAAAGAGGGGGGGTATTCTGGATAGTACAAAATTTAAGTTCCAAGGTGGCAGTGGGGGCTTAATGGGTGGTCTCAAAAGATTAGTGCCTCTCAGAAAAGGCTTCAATAGTCTGTGAGACATAATATTTGGTCCTTCATTCCCAAAATGAAAATTTGAGATTGCTGCTAATTGAGTTCAAATAGTAGCTGCAGCTGCTGCCTCATTAAAAAGCTTTGTCAAGAACTCTAAGATGGAAGAAATAGATGCTGAATAAGGATTAATATGATTCTCTAGTGCCCAGATTGAAAATCTCTTCCATTTGTTAAGATATAATCTTCTGGTAGATGACTTGTGAGAAGAAATCAGCATATGTTGTACTGCAGATGAAAGGTTTTGTAGCCTGGTTATATCTGGAATTGGAGCAACCAAGCTGTCATCTTGAGGGTCTGAAGGGATGGATGAAGAGCTCCTGATGAATGAATCAGAAGATCTGGCACTGGGTTCAGAATCCAAGGCTCTTCCTGAAGATGAGGCCATAGGAAGGGGAACCAAATATGGTGAGGCAAGTAAGGGGCTATCAGAATTAAGGTCCTTCCCACAGCACTGCATCTGAAGAACTTTGGGTATCAGTGGAAAGGGGGAAAAGCACATAGGAGACCCAGGGGCCAATCGTGTACAAGTGCATCCATTGGGGGTTCCCCTGGAGGGGGATTAGGGCAAAGTAGCTGCCACATTTTGTGTTCATGGATGTGGCAAAAAGATCGCAGCAAGGCTGACCTCAGATCTGCTCTGAGTTACAACAGAATGGCATTAAATATACTGATCCCAAAGATATTGCCAATATCCTGGCAGATCAATTTAGTGTCAACTTCACCCCACTTTCACCCCCTAAAGGGCCCATCTCAATACCAAAAGATTGCCAAATTCCGATATTCACGGCCACACAGGTAGAAACTGCACTCTCCAAAGCTAAGAATACAGCATCCATGGGACCAGATGACATCCCAGGCTGTGTACTACAAAATGAACTGGCACCTCACCTAAATGTCATGTTTAATCATAGCCTCACCTCAGGCTTTGTGCCCACTGAGTGGCGCACAGCTAGTGTTATCCTGCTCCACAAGGGAGGATCCACCCTGGATCCCGGGAACTACCATCCCATCAGTCTCACAAGCCTGATTTGCAAGGGCATGGAACGCATTATCATGGAACTTATAAACAAAGACATTGGCAACCTTAAAACACTGGACCTCACCCAGTTTGGGTTTGTGAAGGGCCTATCTTGTCTCCTGAATCTGATTGACTTCTTCGAATCAGTCTCCAGATCTGTGGATGAGGGTAAGGCATTTCACACAGCCTATCTGGACCTCGCCAAGGCCTTTGACACCACCCCTCACTCTGGAATCGCAGATAAACTTACTAAGCTGGGCATAAATCCCTACGTCACTCGATGGGTTGCTGACTTACTGACAAAACCCAGAAAGTAAAAGTAGCCGACTCCAAATCCAGCTCCAGACAAGTGACAAGTGGAGTACCTCAGGGTTCAGTCCTGGGACCATTCTTGTTTGGCATCTACTTCTCTGAAGTACAGGCCAACACTAAGAGACTCTGGCTAACAAAGTTTGCAGATGACTGCACACTATTGAATCCCCAAATGATGTGGATATTCTACAAAAGGGCCTAACAGATGCCTGATGCCAGAGCCATGGGCTCAAGCTTAATGCCAAGAAATGTATAGTTATCCCCTTTGGAAAAAAACATGTACCCATGAATTACCACATAGGTGGCAGGACACTAAACATCGAAAGTGTGATGAGAAACTTAGGGACACAGGTGGACAGTGGTCTCACTTTCGATAACCACATTGCCACGACAGTCAGTAAATCCTTTTATGTGGCACACCTCATCACTAAGGGCTTTTCATCCAGAAAAAAGGAGGTCATTGTCCCACTGTACTCATCCCTCATTAGACCCATTATAGAGTATAATGCCCTGTTTGGTATGTACCTCACAAGACATCTGCAACAGCTGGAAAGGCCACAGCAATACCTCACTAAAAGAATCACAGGCCTAAAGCAGATGCCATATACTGACTGTCTAAAAAAACTTCAGCTATACTCTGTGGCATATCGTCTACTCAGAGGTGATCTCTGCTTAACATACAAGGCCATGTCAAACCCTGAGCTGTTGGACATGCTCCACTTAAAGAAATCCCAATCCTTCAGAGTCACATGCTCCAGTGATCTAAACCTTGTCATCACAATGAACAAAACATGCTGGAGGGATAGGTTCCTGACCCAGAGACTCCCCATACTCTGGAATAGACTGCCCATACATATCAAGCAGAGCACCTCATTGGCCCTCTTCAAAAGGAACCTTGATGATTGGATGGGAGATAGGAAATTCACCCCGGGGATCATGTCAGTCACCCTGCTAGACAGGGGTCTGGAGAAGTAAATATTGTGGGAAGAAATATCCAGGGAATTGTTATGGCTAGGCTTGCATAGGCCCTAGGGCCAATAGCCTAGTACCAACCTATGAACCTATAAACTCATTTTCGCTAGTTCTTGTTTCAGGGACCACTTGTGAGGCATTAGAATTGTTCTGCTGAGTTTGTCTGCTACCACGTTGAATTTCCCCAGGATGTGGGTTGCTATCAGAAAGCATTGTTGGGAGGAAGTCACCCACTGCCATACTCTCAGAGCCTCTCGACAAGAGGGTAAGCTTTGGTTTCTCCTTGTTTGTTTATATACCATACAACTGACATGTTGTCTGTCTGGACTGCAATTGTTCCCAGTGGAAGAGAGTGTTGAAATGCCTGCGACACCAGAAGTGCCGCTCTCATCTCTAGGACATTGATATGGGCCTCGTAATCCTGCCACGTGTCTTGGGCTGTCCTTCCCTGATAATGCCTCCCCCCACCCTATCTGGGAGGCATCCATAGTCACTGTGGCTAGAGGAGATGGGAGAATGAAAGGACGACCTAAGGTCACTTGATCTGAATGTAGCCACCAATGTAGGTCTCTTTTGGAAGATTCTGCTATCATTATCTGGTGCAACATCAGAAGTTCCTGCATGGACCATTGGGTGAACAGGAGCCACTGTAAGATTCTCATGTGCATCCGAGCTAGGAGGAGTTATAGTGATTGCTGCTGCCATCGTAGCTAATACTGAGAGAATTGTTCTTGCTTGAATCTTTGTTTTTGTGAAGAGGTCTCGAACCTGTACTCATAGAGTTTGTATCCTGTCTGGTGGAAGTTTGACCATCATTGTAATCATGTCTAACTCTGTGCCTATAAAAATGATATGTTGAGATGGCAATAAAGCATATTTTTTATAGTTTATTGTAATTCCTAGTTGGGCACAGGCATTTAAGGTGGCGTCTCTTTGCTTGTGAAAGTAGATGCTTGGTGGTGGCGCTTAGGAGACAGTTCTCTAAATATGGAAACACTCAGAATCCTGAACGCCTCAGGTGAGCCGTAAGCACTGCTATACATTTGGTGAACACTCTGGGAGCTGTAGTGAGAACAAAGGGCAGAGCTCAGAACTGGTAATGACTGGCTCCCAGCCAAAAGCGCAGGTGACTCCTGGATGGGCCTGTCTATTTTTATGTGGTAGTACACATCCTGGAGGTCTATAGAGCACATCCAATTGTCTTTTCCCAGAAAAGGGAGAATCGACTGCAGTGTAACCATCTGTAACTTTTCCTTTTTTACAGATTTGTTTAGTCTGCTGAGATCTAGTATGGGTCTCCAGTCCCCTGTTTTCTTTGGAACTAAAAAGAACCTTGAGTAAGTCCCAGATCCTATCTGATCTGCGGGGACTGGTTGGATGACTCTTTTTTTCTAGAAACTTCTGAACCTCTATGGTTGCTTGCCTCTTGTGACTGGGTGGAACGTCTGGGATCCTTTTCATTAGTGGGGGTGGCATAGAAAAAGGAATAGAGTAACCTCTAGATATGATCCTTTGTACCCAATTTTTTTTTATTATTTTTAGCCAGGTGTCTAGGTACAAGAATAAGCAACCTCCAACTGCCTCCATTGGGGGACACATGGGCCTCCTTTCAGGAACACTGAAAAGGCTTACCGAAGAATGATTCTGGGTCACCTTGATTTTGTGGACCCCCTCTACCATGTGGCCGAGTTGAGGGTGGAGAGCTGGGAGGATACTTCATCTGCCACTCCTGTAGCTAATGAACCATGGAGAGCATCTCTAAGCTCCTTTAGGAGATTTCTCTGTAACCTGGTGAAGTGAGTGAGTGAGGTAAATTCAGGGACCAAAGTGTAAAGGTCGCTGAAGAGAACATGTGATTACCATATCTGTCCATTGTACGTGACTCTTTGGAGGATGGATAGACATGAATGTTTCTGATAACTCCTTTTTGGTGTCTGCCGCCACCACCATTGCATCTATGGGAACTCATTTAGTGAGATAAATATTGTCTTAAGGGGGTCTTAAGGGGGTGTTATGAATTTATTTGGCCTCCTAGGGTCAGGTTCCACTGTGTCCTGAGACTTCCATGCCTTTCGACAAACTAATTCCATAAGCTCGTTGAAAGGTGGAGACAGCCAAGTGGTGGAAGGTCAAGAGCCAAAAGCCTTCAGGGAAACAGACTCCTCGTCAGAAGGGGTGGTGGACTTCTAAGACATCTGCAAAGGAGACATCTTCAGAGGACGACTGTGGGGACCCTTGCAATTCATCGAGGTCCATGTCAGATGTGAGCGACTCCTCTGGGGAGTCCAAATGCTTCCTCTTACATAGTCACTTTAGGGACACCTCTTTGGATGGGCATTCCGGAGAGGTTCTAGAAGAGAGGGGTTCACCCTCTGGAGCTTCCTGAGGCTTCAGGTCTCTGTGCTGTTGTTGGACCGGCTGTGCAAAAACAGATACCAGTGCCTTAGGAGGAGGAATAGGAGGATCTGACAGACAGGATTCCCGTGGGGACAAAGCTCTCCTCATAGCCCCCCTCCCATGATCTGAGGAACTGGAAGATCTCCCCAGCACCACAGGCAGAGGCTCTGAGGTAGGAGCCGATCTCACCCGAGTCGAGGCCCCAAGAGGCAAGTTCGGAACTGATAAAAGCTCGCTCCAACCGTCCTCTCCAGACACGACCTGGGAGTGTTGGCTCCTAGACAACTCAAATGGCACAGAGTTAGTCAGAGCAATTGGAGCCAAAGATGCTGAACTAGGTCTCAGCCCCAACAACTCCACCTCTATCAGTTCCACACATTCTAACTCTGTAGGTCAGAGGAGGTGTAGAAGGGACAGGTCCTGTCAGTTCCAAAGCCAATTGGATCAGTTCTGACAATTTTGGTCAGCGCCGGCATCCTCAATAGCTTCTGCACCAGACGATCCATATCCAAATCTGAAAGGGTTCCGGAAGAACAAGAGGATGGAGCTGGAGATGCCACAGATTGAAGTATCAGTGACCTTAGTGTAGGAGAAACTGGCTCCAATGCAACTGAGTGGCTCTTAACTTGCAACACCATCGGCCCCGAAACAGATGGAGTTGAGTTGGAAGGTCGAACAAGTTCAACGGGCTCTGAAACTTTCGAAACTTTTTTAGATGGTTCTGATCCATCAGAAGATGGTCTTTTTGAGCCCTTGTCTGATTTTTGCGAGGGGGATGCTGACTTCTTTGGAGGGCTTTGACCCTACGCTAAGACTTCAGAAAAGGTAGACTTAAGTAGGCCCTTAAAGATCAGCTTATTCCTTCTTTCATGAAGGACTCGAGCTGAAGGAGTGGTAAATTGAACAAGACTCCTATAAATGCAGTGCTCCCAAACAATAAACGCAATCAGCATGTCCATCAGTAATGGACATTTTTTGAGAAAACTTGGAGCACCTTTTAAATCCTGAAGGTTTGGTCTCCTTAGACTGCTTCAACATGACACTGTACAACACAACACACACCAAGAAAAAAGGGAAAAACTAGCCCTCTAATTAAAAGTGGGCTCTATAGCTCTCTAAATAAAATGAGCTACAAGGGGAACAACAAGGGAATCACACCCAAACAATTTTAACGCTTCTTGCTAAAAAAACGAAAATAACACTCTGCAAGAAATATACACCTAATAAGGATATACAATGAAAACACAGCCCTCTAATTAAAAGTGGGCTCTATACCTCTCTAAATAAAATGAGCTACAAGGGGAACAACAAGGGAATCACATACAGACAGACAACTTTAAAACTCTTTGCTGAAGACATATAATGAAAAAAAAAACAGCCCTCTAATTAAAATGGGCTAAACTAACACACACACACTAGCCTCAAAAGCAGGCTGATATCTAACGAAAAATTCAGCAATTACCAATAGATTTCTAACTACTCTAACAACAACTTCTACCTAAGAAAATATTTGTAAAGTACACTTGTCATAAACAGGGACAGAGGAATTGAGGCCTAACACTTGGCTAAACAAGAACTAACAAACACTATATATAAGAATTTTTGAAAATTAAGGTTGACAAATGGAAAAAAAACAATTCCACTTAGCCAGAGCTAGATAAGACGCTCGATCCGTTTCAGAAGTAAACAAAAATTGGGGAATGCCCTACAGCATCATGGGATAGGGAGTAAGCCACAAGCAAGACCTCAAACTTTAGTAAATGGCAGTCAGAACCGAGAATCAGTTTCAAACCCATCAGTACAGAATGAGGGTGAGACAACTTCACATGTATGCTTTCTCTTCTTTTTTAGAGAAGGCCTAGTGGGCATCTGGGTCAGGGTAGGCCTGGTGTCACTTAGCGCGGTAGGGGAGGGATCCATCAGGGTGGCTGGTGCAAGCCAAGGCTCCCCCTCACCATTGTCTGCTGGACCACAAAGGATGTGCTTTCCACTCTGGGTACTGTGGCTTCCACATCGGTAACCACTGTATCCATATCAGCGATGACCAATCGTTTCTCCAGGCTGATGGGTGGTGGAGGCACAGCTATAACTTTAGGCCTGGAAGTTTTGACCTTTTCCTTCAGCAACTTGATGGCCTGACTGGACGGCCAATCCATACTTAAGGCTAAGAGTTTGAGTTGCTGGTTCTCCAGGTATATGTTCAATGCATGCAGTCTGCTATGTAAGGTTTTTGGGATGAAGGCCTGGCATATGGGACAGGCCCTATGGTTGTGCATAGGCCCCAGACCAAAGAGGCAAAGCTTGGAGGCATCTTTATGGGGAATCTGACAGTCACACTTCCCCTTCCTGGATGACAAGAACCCACAAGAAGCATGCAGTGACCCAAAAACAAAACATCCTCAATGGGGTACTTAATATTCTTGATCTGATGGCCGGTACAACAGGAACAGCTGATGTTCAACTGGCGGCAGAGAAATTCTGAGGTCTGGTGCGTATAGATGTCACTTTAGTGGCCCGTGTCCCACATCAGACGTCCCACGCACCTAGCAGTGACTACAAGCTTTTGAATACTGACTGGACGTTCAGGTAGCAACAGGAGGAAACCCAAGAGTACAGAATACTGCAACTTGGGAATAGGAGGACATCTGGAAATGACTGGTTTCTAGCCAAAAGCAAAGCAACCTTCTGGAGTGTTTGTCTGTCTTTATGTGGTAATACGCATCTTGAAGGTCTATTTTGTTAGCATGGAAGGAGATGGTCAACAGAAAAACGCTGGTTTGCCAGGGATGGTCTGCACCTCTCTCTTCTAGGCTTTCAAATATTAGTTTAAACATTGTGTTCCCCCCTAGGGCTTTTTTTAGGCAATACCAAACTGAAAGTACTTCCGACATAGCAAATCAAAACCAAGAAAATCTAAAGGTATTACTGCTCAATGCTAGGAGCCTAAACTAAAAACTCCACTCCCTGGAAGCTCTCTTTACCCTAGAGAATGCTGATGTCTGTGCTGTCTCAGAGACGTGGTTTAAAGCCGCAGACAGCACACCAACAGTGCAGGGTTATAATGCATTTCACACAGGCAGGGGCTAAAGGTGGAGGTATTTCTATTTACATCAAAAACAAATATACTTCAAGACTGGTCAAACAGGACAATGCACTTGAGCTGCTCCATGTTCAAATCACCATAGGTAAAATCCAATACCACTTCCTTGCAAGCTATAGGTCCCCCTCTATGACCAAGTAAACCCATACCACATATTTAAACTTATTAGAAACACTAACCATCCAACCCAATACCATATTCATGAGTGGCTAATTACCCCACCACCATAAGTAAAATCCAATATCACTTCCTTGCAAGCTATAGGTCCCCCTCTATGACCAAGTAAACCCATACCACATATTTAAACTTATTAGAAACACTAACCATCCAACCCAATACCATATTCATGAGTGGCTAATTACCCCACTTATTAACTGGGAATCCTATATGACATCAAACGTACATGCACAGAGATGCCTGGATTTTGTAAACACAAACTTCCTGGACCAGATAGTCTACACCAACCAGGGGTGTAACCATACTGGATCTGGTCCTCACTAATATGGGAGTGTGCTGCACACCCCCTACTGTAATGCCTTCCCTGGTAAGGTCAGATCACAAAATGGTCTCCTTTGAAGTAAAAATAAACCTGGACCCCCAGCTAGACCGGGAATATTCAGGAACTATTCTAAGGCTAACCTCCTGCTATTAAGCGAGACCTTGGCAAAATTTCAAGCCCCTATAAACCCTGAGAACACATATGCCTATGCAGAACTGCTCACAGAAACCCTGTATAAGCATGTTAATAGCTGTATAGAGGCAGCCATACCCACCAGGAAGAAGTACAAAATTGACTCAAAAAACAAGCCACCCTAGTGGAATCACAAAATCAATCGGATGTATAACTGAAGGAAGAAAGTCATGGTAAAAATTAGGAGGGGCAGCACCCAGCAGGATAAAAGTACTCTCATTAAACTAAACAAACAACTCAGAGGACAAATAAAGTCTAACAAAGCCAAATTTGAGGTAAGTTTGGTCTCCCAGGCAAAGGACAACCACAAAGCATTCTTTAGCTATCTCTGCAACCTCAAAGGCAATAAACAATTGTGTGCAGAGCTCAATGTAAATGAAGCCACCTATACTGAGCCAGAAGATATAGCAAACCTCCTGGCTGATAATTTCAGCTTCAACTTTACTCCTCCCTCCCCCTCAACTTTCCCTCAGGAAATATCATCAAATATAAGTCCCCTTACTATTACTAGGGAACAGGTCCTTAATACTCTCTCTAAGACCAAGAACACTGCATCAATGGGCCCAGACAATATCCCAGGATGCCTTCTAAATAGCATGAAACATGACCTATCAGGGCCTCTGGAATTACTATTTAAATGTAGCCCCCAAACAGACTTCATGCCTCATGAATGGAGAAAGGCAACAGTCATTCCTCTGCACAAAGGTGGGCCATCTACAGACCCTGGAAACTGCAGACCCACAAGTCTCACTAGTCTTGTATGTAAAGCCATGGAAAGAATGATCATGGAGATGATCAACAGAACTATAGCAAACCTCCAGACACTGGACCCAACCCAGTTTGGTTTCGAAAAGGGTAGATCGTGCCTACTCAGCCTGGTGGACTTCTTTGAGAAGGTCACCAAAACAATGGATGAGGGCAAAATTGTTCACACTGCCTACCTTGACCTGGCCAAGGTATTTGACACAATACCCCATTCAGGCATTGTTGACAAACTCAAGAGGTTAGGTACAAACCCATATATCACCCAGTGGATAGCCAACTGTCTCACAGACAGGACCCAGGAAGTTAGAATTGGGGAGTCTACCTCTACAAAGAGGCCAGTCACAAGTGGAGTCCCTCAGGGATCAGTCCTTGGATCGCTCCTTTTTGGCATTTACTTCTCAGAAGTCAAGGCCAATGTCTGTGGTCCCTAGCTGACTAAATTTGCAGATGATTGCAAATTAGGAGCTGTCATTGAATCTCACCTGACACAAATGTTCTCCAGGATGGGCTGACACAAACAGATGGTGTCAGCGTCATGGACTAAAACTAAATGCCAAGAAATGCATAATAGTATCCTTTGGGAAGCCATCCATCCCTGGTAACTATCATACTGACAGCACACTCCTTAGAGTTGACCCAGTAGTCAGGGACTTAGGGACACACACAAATAAGTAATCTAGCCTTTGATCATCACATGTCTACAGTGGGGAAGAAATCATTCAATGTTATGCAACTTATATATAAAGATATGGCATCTAAGTCCAAGGAAGTCATTGTTCCACTATATTTATCATTCATCAGACCTATCATTGAGTACAATGCCCCCTTTGGTATGTACCTACCCCAGGCATATCCAACAACAGGAACATCCACAGAGGCTCCTCACGAAAAGAATATAGGGCATAAGTAATATGTCCTACGAAGACCGCCTCAAGGCCCTATCCCTGTATTCTGCCTTCTACAGGCTTTTAAAGGGAGATCTATGCCTGGTATACAGGGCATTGTCAGACCCCACTCTGATGGGCCACCAGCATATCCACAAAATAAACAGCACCAGAATTACTCATTCTAAAGACTTAAACCTTGCCTGTGATACAAATAGGACCTGCTGGAGAGATAGGTATGTATCCCAGAGACTACCCCGTCTATGGAACAGGCACCCCATGCATGTAAAGCAGAGTTCCTCCCTAAACCAATTCAAGTGCAACTTGGACAATTGGATGGGAAACTGGAAATTCATCCCTGGTTTGGCACCTATGCCTCTGATGCAAACAGGTAACCTGTAAATGGTTCAGCTCCCAGGCCCATGCTTACACGTATCAAGAGTATCAGAACTCGTCAGAGATTTGTGATGCATTGCTAGGCTTAAAAAGGCCCTTGCTGTCATTAGCCTAGTAAACACATTTGAACCTATGAACCTATAGAGCACATCTAATTGTTTTCCTCTATAAAGAGAAGTACAGATTGAACCAACACCATCTGGAATTTGAATTGTTGAACTAATGTTTAGAAGGCTGAGATCCAGAATTGATCTCCAGTCCCCTGTCTTTTTTGGCACTAAGAACCTTGAGTAAAATCCAGATCCTATCTGGTCTGGTGGGACTTCTTGGAAGACTCTTCTCTAGCAGCTTTTGGATTTCTAAGGCTGCTTGGTCCCTCTGATTGGGTGGAACATCAGGAAGCCTTGTTAGAGATCTTTGCTAAAGAATGAAGGGGATAGGGTAACCACTGGTAATTCTCTGCACCCAAGCATCTGTGGTTATTTGTCACCAGGCTCTTGAATGCAAAGAAAATCTTCCTCCAACTGCTTCCAGAGGTAAGCAGTCAAACCCCCTTTCAGGAGGGCTGGTAGGGCTGGCCAGAAAAAGAATCCCTGGAACCCTAATTCTGTGGGCCATCTCTGCCTCAGGGTTGGTGTCTTCCATTACAGCTCTCCCCTTTGCCCCATGGGGATCCTCCACCATGTGCATCCCGGAAAGGCCCTTGGGACTTCCTGAACCACATCTTTTCACTCCTCTTATTCCTGCAGTAGGATCATTGGGGAGTAGAAAAACATATGCCCACTGCAGGATAGGGTCTTCCCATCTTTCTCACACCTGCCAGAGCAACTGGATCCTGAGTGGTTGGAGTGGGGAGCTCTAGAGTTTTACTTTGGGGCCAAACAAGGAAGATCCATCAAAGGAAGCACTGACGAAGGAAGACTTGAATGGCTCCGCAAACTCACACAGGCAAATCCAGATGTGTCATCTAATTGCAACACCTGAACTAGATGAACTGGTCACTCCTCCAGCTGCATGAGCAATAAGCCTCATGGACAAGATGGAAATAGACTCCAGGGTAGCTAACTGGGAAGCCACTTTTTTCTGGGATCTCATCAGATTCAGCTCCAACTAGGGTGTCCAATAGCTCCTTGATCAGATCCCTCTGGAGCCTAATGAAATGAGTTATAAAATTCAAGGACCTTAAGGTGGAGGTTGATGATGCTAAACCCACTTTCCAAATCTGTCCATCACCCTTGATACTCGGTTAAGGGGATGAACAGAGGACCTTTCCTCAGACAGTTCATTTTTAGTGGCTGCTGCCACCACCATGGCATCTACTGCTAACACTTTTGCCCAATGCTGTTGGTCCTCAAGAGCAGAAAGTATCTTATCTGGTCTCTGGGGAATCTGTTCTATGGAGTCAGGAGCCTTCCAAGCCCACTGAGCGATCAACTTAAGGAAATCAGCATAAGGGGTCACCCAGGAAGTAGATGGGCAAGAATGGAAGGCTTGCAAGTACACAGACCCCCTGGAGGTAGGGTCTTAGGGCTTCCAATTACCCGTAGTTTAAGGATCTCTAGAATGTCTCCAAAGGAGACGTCTTCTGGGGGTGACTGGGAGGAACCCTCCCATTCATTGAAATCTTTCCTTGGTGACAGACTCTTCAAGGGAGTCCAGGTGTTTCCTCTTACACATTTTCTTCCAAGGAGGCTCTTCAGTGGGAATGTCTGGGGACTCTGAAGAGTGACCCTTTGCTGGGATCTCTTGCAGCCTTGGAGCTCACAGTCTGAGCATGGAGGTTGGTGGAAGCTGCAGGTAAGAATGGGTCAGGGGATGAAACTCCGGCACAGCAACAGCCATCTGACAGCCTGTGGTAGCCAATGCCCTCTCCATTGCTTGGAAGGTAGGCCCCCGAAGAGGGACAGGAGCCTGGAACTGAGAGAGAAACTCAGAACAGAGATCACACTCCGCTCCTGAAACTGAGAACAGAGGTCACACTCTGCTCCGAGACCCACCACCAAAGAAGGAGTCAAGGAAGGGTCCCCAGCAGCCTGAGTTCCAAGAGCTAAGGGTGACTCCAAATAAAAAACAGTAGCCGACTCAAACCCCTTGGGCCTGATGGTGGAACAAAGTTCTCAGGAGTCTGCCGGTTCCAATGGAACTGAAGTCAGAGCAGATTTTGGAACCAAAGACAAAACAGCTGTCGGTGCTGAAGCAACTAGACCCTGAGTGGTCAAAGTAGGGAGGTCTAAGGCCTCCAAGGAGGTTAGAGGAGGAACTGCTGTAGACCTGAGAGAAAACATCCCTGCTCCAGGTGGGAGAGAGGATTGGGTAGGAGGCAGAAAGGCCACTAGAAACTGATCTACCAAGCTCACTATATCTACTTCAGTAAGACTCCTGAAGGAGCTAACAGACAATCCAGAGGGGGATTCTGCCTTTCCACAAAGGGACTAGGAAGCTAACCACAGAAAGGGTCAATGAAAGGGGAGTACCTTGTCCTAGATATATAGAGAGGTTCACTTTTCAGCAGTAAAGGAGTGGGTAAGGCCTGCTGTAGTACAGCAGATGTCGGCACTGACTGAAAGCTAAAGTAGTCTGTGCTGGTCCTGGTGCTGATGGCACCAAAGTGGCTGGTTCCAAGGAGGAACGCCATTCCAAGAGCTTTGGAACCTTAGCTTTTGGTTCCGAGGAGGACCCAAATGAAGAGGGCTTATGTTTTTTTATCGGTGCCAATGGAGAAGTCAGTATTGACTGACTAGCCTTGGAACCAGAGGCCTTTGGAACCATATAGGCATTGGATAAGGCCTTTTTCAAAGGGGGTCTTAAGCCCTTTGTGAACTAGCTTATTTCAAAGTTCTACTAAGGCCATAGTACTGAAGGCCTGGCAGATGGAGTACTCCAGGTCAACCACTATCATGTTAGGGGATCGACAAGCCCTCTAGACTTCAACGGGAGTACAATGAGGTTGGAACATCCTCCACTTGATGTGCATCTTTATCACAGTTGGGGAGCACAAAGAATTACTTAGTTAAAAGGGGAGATAAAGAGAACGGTTTGTTTGACCACATGTCATATGGATGGGAGCACCAAGAAATGCCATGTCTGCAAAATCGGGTGTATGTTGTTTGAAAGGCTGGTAAGGAATAGGCCATTGCACTGTCAATGTCTGCTGAAGGGATTAGTATAAGAAAATTCTAGCTAGAAGAGCTAGGATAATAGAAACAGACAGACGCACGAAGAAAAGCAGTAAATTCTACACCTGGATTGTCAATGTGGTGACACAGAGTAGAACTACCAAATGTGTTTCTAAAGAATCTTGGCTCTGTACATGAATACAATTTGATTTGCTGATTTTTGTAATGGCCAGGGATTTAGAGATGTACAGAAAGTAAGCAAGCCCTGGTTGATGTTTGGTTAGAGAGGTGAGAGTTAACTATTGATATATGACCAGAATAGAGCCCACTAAATGACATGTGAGCTAGACCATTCAAACATTAAGTAAACACCTTGGGGGTTGAGGTAAAAAAGACAATAAGCTGAAAGGGTAGTGACTAGCTGTAACTGTAATTAATAACAAGGAGAAAACTGTTTGAAAAGGCAGTAAATCATATGCCTGGTACCTCAATGTGGAGATGCATCTGGGTCGAAGTACCAAAATAAGTTCCTAAAAAACTCTTGAGTCTGGGCAAGAATCGATTTTTAATTTAGCTATGTTTCTCATAATGCCCAGAGATTTGGGGCATTGATTTCAAGGTTAAAGTCAATAGATTCTATGCATCTGGCCCCGATTGGTAAAGGTTGATGTCAGGGAGGCAGTCTGGAAACAGCCATTGAAAGAAAAAGGAAAAGGATAGCCGGCAAATTACTAGTCAAACAGCGTTAGGCAGACACCCCAGGGGATGCAGCTGATTGTGAAGAACAGCAATATGAAAGGGACAACCAAGTTCCCAAGTCACACCATAAATGGCTGTCCAAACAGCTATTTGTTTTAATGTAATACTCTGATTCAGAGAGATGCATCAATCACATTTTTGACCTACATGAGAAGCATGGAGGACTAACATGCAGAACGTCTATTAATTTGACTTCTTGCATACGGATCTAGAAAGGTTAGATTCTGTACTGGCCTCAGGATTTTATAATGTTTACAGAAAGCACAGATGTCTAGCCATTAAAAGGAACTGGAAAAACCATGCAGTCAGTTCCAGTATCTAAGGTTTGTATACCAAAACAAGACAAAGGAAAAAAGACAACTGTGTCAAGGCCAGTAGGAGCAGAGAGGGTGATTTTGCTCTTCAACATAGCATCTTTCTGTGATAACTTTAGAAGAAGCGGGATAGGTGGATAATTGCAAAGTAGACTGGGTTGGGGGGGGGCTACTGTGAGGTAGAGCATCACTCGGTAATACTCCCTAATGGGGGATTAAGGCAAAGAAAGTGCTGCATTGTTGTTTTGAGGTGGCGCAAAATGTTAGCAGCAAGGAGGGCCCAACTAATGTAGGGGGCCTCTTCTGACTCTGTGGAGGCAACTATAGTTCAGAGAGACCTTCCTTGCTCTTAGGAGGAGCATTGCCACATGAATCCTGTGGGACTTCATGAATGGGGACACTAAACCACAATGCCCAAAGGAATCAATAGAAGAAACTGCACCAAGCAGGCACATCCAAGAACATCCAGTCTGGGCCAACTGGCTATGAAACATCCTTCACAGAGTGTGGCATGAGGCACTTCAAAACACCAGAAAGGGGAAGGGGCGAGGAGGCTAGAGAGGGCACTAGAGCCCCATCTGACAACCACCAAAAATCCAGAGAATCCGCAGGCTGTAGACAATCCAGAGCTGAATCATCCAAAGCAAGTCAGTGTTATCCAAATCTGTACATCCCTCTAGACCCACTGCCTGGAGGATAGACAGGGAGGGGGACTGAGCACCACCTCTTGCATAGCAATATCCAGTCTTACTGATGCATCCAGCAGAATTCCCACATTTCCAAGGAGATCAAGGGAAGGTGATTCTAACAGAAAAACTCATAGAAAGCTGCAGAGAGGTAGGAATTCTCTACCCCTGTAGTTGCAACCCAGGAGGGATACCCCTAAAAAAACTAGTCTGGAGGATGGCCATCCCAGGACAACACCAATTCTCTCATCAAAAGAAACAGGGAACTAAACAGGAAAAAGAGAAGGATTTCCCTCTGCCTGCACCAAGCCGCAGCATCCAGGTAGGAACATAGTGCTCGACTCCTAAATCCAGTGGCAGGAAGGACAAAATTCCACAGTAAAGGGTCCCGCGGGGGCCAAATGAACTTGTGAAGACAGAGGTCCAGCTAAGTTTGAAGGAGAAGTGTCCTCAGACTCATCTCAATCAGATGAAGCTAAACCGTACAGGAATTAAAACATTCAGAAAGTTAGAGTATTAGTAACAAGGGAATCAATCCAGTGCTGATGAACAGTTTCAAGGAACAGCTAACATGCAGGGTGGGGAGAGGTATTAACACTGAACCTGTCTATCCCAGAAGGCTACCAGAGAACTTGTACCATGTAGACCTGCATTTTCCAAAGCTCAGTTGCTCCCAGTGTTTTGTCAAAGTACCACAAATGTCATGAAGAACCGATTAAAATAAATGCCCAATATATCTTTCACCCTCTTAGTGCAAGGAATCTGGACAAAAAAAAAAAACAAAATGGTGGACAAAGGCCCTCCAAAAAACAGAAAACATTTTTAAATATTACTCTTATAAACTTGTATGTCATTATTTAGTGACTTCTTTCCTCAGATCATTCCAGTGATTTGCCAGACAACCACAAATTTTACAAGGAACAGACCAAAAAACATGAGCCCAAATACCTGGACATTCCACAAGAAAATGAATAGCAGAGAGGTATGATGCCCAAGGCAACAATCCAACAGCTTGTTGGATCCGAATAAGTCCACACTAGACTTAGCAGCTCCGGATCTGAAAGAAAAGACTCTACTCTGTGGAAAGCAATACCTGATGGATCCACCCCCCAGGATCCAGAGAGAAAATTCAGCCAATTGGATCAGAGGAGAGAAAGGAGCTAGGATCTGAAGGAAATTCTGGACACCTCCAATCCAATGAAGTGGTCAGAAGATACTTGCAACCTCTTTTTTTTTTTTAACAGAAAAACATGAGATTCTGACTTCACAACCCCCCAGGATGTACAAGTCAATACATAAAAATGTAGGGCCAAAAAGTACTGCAATCTTTGCCAGCCAGCAGTAAATCTGGTAAAGCATCAGAACATGTAGGAAACCCAAAACCACATACACATGCATAGTCTGTGACACAATTCTGCAAAGACTGCGCCATTGAGAGATCAGTTAAATTCTGTAAGTGGCAGTAGGACTATAGTGTTGAATCCGATGAAGGTAAGCAGCCAAACAGAAGATAACATTGTGGACCGAATCTATCATATCCACAGGAACTTGGAATGCAAGAGACCCTAGGAACTTCGGATCCATGGTGATAGATCAAAGTTATTCATAGATTATATGAGTTTCTTCTGAACGGTGCATTTAGCCCCGAAGAAACCATACTTGAAAACCTTCTGAAGGCCGCCTGTAGAAACTGCCACACTGACCCGATCGCCAGTTCCCTTCTTTTTTTTTTTTTTTTGTAAAAGACAGGAATAACACAAATGAGTCCTTTAAACAAAATTAAGCAATGTTAGTTCCAGTCTCTGATTCTGCAAGGTACAGCTTAAAAGTTATAATAGTCATGTACATAACTTGGTATCTGTGCTATCTGTAGTCACCAATCATCATGTTAGGGTCTTGGATTTGACATCGGATTAGAGCCAGCATACTTTAGACAACAGCTTAGCTCAAGCTCCTCCCCTCTCATGATGCTCTGCTGCCCTCTAACCTCTCAGATAGAGTTTGCACTGGAGAAAGAAGATAGAAAAATGTTGCCACCAATAAAGGTCCACCAACATCCTGCTAACCCTTCAGGAAGGGGGCCGGAGGGTGGGACCGCGATGAATGGTGACTACAGATAACACAGATACCAACTTATGGTTAATACATAACTATTAATCTGCTGTTATCTTAAGTCACCATTCCTCATGTTAGGGTCAGAGTCCCCAGCTACCTAAAATCCTGAGTGGCCTCAAGGAAGCACATGCCGAAGAACCGTGGAGCCAAAGGAAGCCCTTCGTCTAGAAACCAAATCCAACTTTTAGTGGGAGATAAATGTATGAGGCGAAGACAAAGTTGCTGCTGCACAAATGTCATCCAAAGATCGGTGTGCTGTGAAAGCAGCAGAAGTAGCCACAAGCCTAGTGGAATGAACCTTCACTGATTCAGACAAAGGAACTCCACTCGAGGAAAAAATGAAGGAAATGCACTGAGAGAGCCAACAGGAAACAGTAATCTTCTCTGAACAGCGAAAGGCTTTGGTTCTATGCAGACAGAAATGGAGCTGATGACGAACATCTAATGTGTGTAAAATATACTCCCACTTATTGGAATAGTTACGGAAGAATACTGGAAGTTGGATACATTTATTGAGATTAGCTTCAGGAGCCACCTTAGGCATAAAAGAGGGATTAGGCTTCAGAGTCACTCTGTCTTTATGGAATATTAAATGAGGTGACTTAATAGTAAGAGCCTGCAACTCAGACACTCAGCTGAAGTAACAGCCACTAAAATGTCAGTTTTCCATGAAAGAAATTTTAGATCACAGGATGCAGTGGGCTCGAAGGGGGGTTTAGTTAAACATTGCAGCACCAAGAAAAGGTCACATGGGAGAGAAGGGTTGCAACATAAACATACCTTTCAAAAAGGCTTTTGCAGAGATGAGATAAGGTAGGGTCGTTGCTAAGATGAAAATTGGAAATTGCTGCCAATTTAACTGATGGTAGAAAACCTGGCACCCTCCTTAAAGAGAGAAGCCAGGAAAAGAAGATTAAGTCCCAATTTTGTTAGTGCAGTAGTTAAGGCAAGAAATACACAAACACTACCACTGCAAAACTGGCTCAGATGTTCCTAGGCCATAAGGACTCCCAAAATACCACGAAGAAAAATCAAATAAAAACTTCTTTTATTTGTAGTACAAAAGGAATGAGCACTTTCATCCTGGTCATTTGTGAGAACTTGGATGAAAAGTTGGCCAACATAAATAGGACTAAAATTAAGCTTCAGAAAGGGACCTGTAACACACAATGTTGTACATTTAGCCCTTGTGTCCCACATGCCAGCTGAAAGACCTTTAAAGAATAGAATCTACGAGCATACGTACATTAAGAAGAAGAATACGAATAGTGCCTTATACAGTCACTTGATGAATAACAAAACTTGTCACACCTTTAAATGTGCTATTCTAGAAAAAGTATTTGTTAATCCTAGGAGTGGTAACACTAAGCTCTTATTAGAAGAGAAAGAAGTGATCTGGCATTTGAGGCTTAATGCCAGTAACCCCCCAGGTAGTAACAATTGCATCCCCCTCAAACCTATTTTAGAACTTAGAGCCTGAGTGATACAGCATAAGAAAACATTTCATAGAGCACTTTTTAGTATATATATTTTGAATACACACCTTTTTAAACACAATTTTTACATGTATTTTAATGTGCATTTTAACATGCAATTATTAATATATGTTTTTTTTTTATTGAAAAATGATTGTTTATTATACTACTTTGGAACAAGTTACTTATGTTGTAATGTACCTATTTCTTTAAGTAGTCAGAGTTCTTAATTAATACATCACTTCCTTTTACCTCATTTTGACATCTATATAAGCACTTGCAAAGCTATTTTATTGTTGAATCTGATGAAGTCCTGTTAAACAGGATGAAAGCGCTCATTCCTTTTGTACTACAAAGAAAAAGTTTTTACTTGATTTTTCTTTGTGGTATTTTGGGAGTCTTTATGGTCTAGGACCATCTGAGCCAGTTTTGCAGTGAGACTGTTTCTGTAGGAAAAGAAGAATGTCAGGAACAGGATCCGAAAAAGGGTCAAGATTCCTATTCTTTTCCCGGATGGAGAATCTTTTCCACTTGCTACTGTATACCTTCTTCGTGGAAGATTTCTGGGAAGCAAGGATAATGTCTCACTGGCGAGGCTAGCCTGGACTTAGCCAAGATCACTGGAAGTGGACAATCCATGCTGCTAGACAAAAGGTCTGCAGATTTGGGAGTGGAAGTAGCGACGGATGGAAAATCAAATCCTGACACGGATCGAGTACTCAAGGCGGGTACATCAGATGAGACCATAGGAGGAGGAACCACATCTGCCAAGGCCAGAAGGGGGCAATGAGGATCAACTGTGTCTTGAGACGTCTGGCTTTCAGAAGAACTCTGGAAATTAAAGGTAATGGGGGGGAGGCATAAATGAGACCTGGAGGCCAACTGTGAGTGTGTCCCTGGGGGAGTCAGCCTCTTAGGGAGGGGTCAATGCAAAGAAATTGCTGCATTTGTGATTGAGGGGGGATGCAAACAGATTGCAGCTTGGCTGACCCTAGCGACAGAAAATCTGCTTCGCCACTACAGAATTCAGGGACCACTCATGAGGGGTCAGAATAGCCCTGCTCAGCTTGTCCGCCAGCACGTTGAATACTCCGGGAATGTGTGTTGCAATAAGAAAGTGACCTGAGGACATTGCTAATTCCCAAACCCTCATAGCCTCACGACAAAGCAGATAAGAACGTATGCCCTCTTGCTTATGTACCATACAACAGCTGTAATCATCCCCTTAAGGAGGCAATCCTGAAAAGCTTGCAACAATAAAAGGACTGCTCTCATCTCCAGAAAGTTTATGTGCAGCTCTGTCTCTGAGGGGACCACGTCCCTTGGACAGTCTTTCCCTGGAAATGACCCCCCCCCTTACCCTAGGAGGGAAGTGTCCATGGTGACAGTGGCTTTGGGAACTGGAGGGCACAAGGACCTTCCCACTATGAGGTCCGGGGAATACATCCACCACAAAAGATATTTCTGACAAATTGGAGTTAGGCAAATGGGGACAGACACAGGATGAGATAGAGCGGACCACTGAACTGCTAGATTCCACTGCAGTACTCTCATGTAGTACCTTGCAAGTGGGACAAGATAAATGGCAGCTGCCATGGAGCCTAGGGCCCTGGGATGTGTGACACCGAAGGACAAGTTTGCTCCACAAGAACCTGGACATGAGAGCATTTAAGAAGTACTCAGTGGAGAGGAAGCACTGTGATTTCCAAGTGGTATCCAACTAAGTGCCTATAAATTCCAATTGTTGGGGTGGAACCAGGGAAGATTTGGCCAGGTTTACTGTTATCCCCAACTGATCGAAGAGGAGGAGGAGGAGCAGGAAAAGTACAGTTGTGTACACTTATAAATGTAGATGTTCGAGTGTATTCACTGTTGCAGTCCTCACCTGTGGGTAATCCCTGCTGTGGTAGCCCTTGGCCGACCCGAATACCAGCGTCAATTTTTTTTTGCATTGGCTGCAGTTGCCTGTAGTCTGATGTCAGGTCGTCAGTGCTATAAAACAAGGCAGCCAATGTCATTACATCAGTTTTTCTTGTCTAACCTATCAGAAGCACAAGGAAATAAGGTAAAGTGGTCCTGCTGGCTAAAAGCCACCAAGGGAAGCTTATGTCCCCCAATGGAAAGAGAATATAAGGGGGATGGAGGGAGGGAAGCCAAGACTGCAACAGTGAAGACACTCGAACATCTACATTTATAGTAAGTGTACACAACTGTACTATGTTCTTAGTGTTTCACTGTTGCAGTCATCACCTGTGGGAGGATTCTCAAAGCTGAGGAGAGGGGTGGAAGGATAAGTTAGAGCCCTAGGCATGGATCAGCAAGCCCTGCAGAACTGCCGAGGCAGACTTAGAAAAAAAGAGGTAGGTGGTAATGCTTTGTAAAGGAATGGACAGAGGTCCTGGTGGTAGCTTCCAAGATGTCCCTGGTGGGGACTCTGAGGAAGGCTGTGGAAGTGAAGGCTGCCCTAGTGGAATGGGTATGAATAGACTTAGGGGAGGGTTTCCCATGTAGTCTGTAGCAGAAATTAATACAGTGTGATATCCATTTGGAAATGGTTTGCTTGGAAATGGGCTTCCTCTCTCCCCCTGAGGCAAAGCTGATAAGCAACTGGTCAGTTTTTCTGAAGGGTTTAGTATGGTCCAGATAGTATCGGAGTTGTCTGTGCACATCTAGGGAGTGCAGAATTCTTTCCCCCTTGTTTTGTGGGTTGGGAAAGAAGGTGGGTATGTGTATGGCCTGGTTGAGGGTCACATCAGATACCACCTTGGGCATAAAGGAGGGGTTGGTCCTCATGGAGACCCTGTCTGCATGGAAAATGATGAAAGGCTCAACAGCCATGAGTGCCTGAAGCTCTGAAACCCTTCTGGCTGAGGTGATAGCTACTAGGAAGGCAGTCTTCCAGGAGAGGTATTTGAATTCTGTTGGAGCAGCAAGTTCAAAAGGAGGTAAGGTTAGTTTTTCTAAAACATAATTCAGGTCCCAGGCTGGAGTGGGAGGTCTGATATTAGAAGCCCCTCTGAGGAATTGTTTAATGAAAGGATGAGAGAAGAGGGGTAGGTATGAACTATAATGGGTCGAAAGGGCTGAGGCATGGATTTTAATAGAAGAAAAGGAGAGGTCACTTTTGAATAACTCAGCTAGGTAATCCAAGATAAGAGGGATGGAAGGATGTGAGGTACTGGCCCCCTCTGGACTGGCTCCAGGAGCAGAATATTTTCAATTTCCCTGCATAAGATTTTCTGGTGCTGGGCCTTCTAGCCTCTGTGATAATGTCTATGACCTGTTTGCTTAACAGGGAGTCGTTGTTAGCCCCAACCTGGGTCAACACGTCTGAGATCAGGGGAAGCTGCTTTATGGGGTTGTAAGGTCAGGCTGCTCAGTAAGGGGTACCAGTGCTGTCTGGGCCAATCTGGAGCAATGAGGATGGCCCAGGTCTCTCCTTCCCTTATTTTGATCAGTACCTTGGGAATAAGAGGCAGAGGACAGAACGTGTACACAAAGAGAGCTCCAGGGGAATGTCACGGCATCCACCTTCCATGCTAGGAGGCGATACTTCCTGGTACAGAACTTTTGCAGCTGGTGGTTGAGGTGTGAAGCAAAGAGATCCACCCCAGAGTGATTTGCAGAAAGATTTCCCTGTGGAGCTTCCATTCATGAGGTTCCAGTAAGTTTTTGCTTAGGTGATCTGCCAGGGTGTTGTTGACCTCAGTAGGTATTGGGCAATTAGGTGTAGATCCATGGATGCGGTTGTCAGCCAGAGGTTTATGGCTAGCCACCACAGAGGGTAAGATTGCCCCCCCCCCAGTTTGTTGATATACCACATTAATGTGGTGTTGTCTGTTTTTATAAGAACCACCCCCTAGCCTGAGATGTGGTTTGAAGGATGTCAGAGCCTTTTGTACTGCCATCATTTCTTTCTGACTGATGTGTACGGGAAGGTGCTGGGCATCCCAAAGACCTTGGGTGCACCTGCCTGCTAGGCGAGTGCCCCAAGTAATGTCTGAGACAACAGTGGTGATGGTCTGGCTGGTAGGGTGGAGGGTGAAGGGAAGACCCTTGTTCTTGGCACAGGCTTCTGCCCACCAGAGAAGCTCAGCCCTTATACATGGGATCAAAGGGAGAGAGGCCTCTAGAGACAGGGTTCTGACACCAAAGGTTCGTTAGATACCACTGAAGTTTCCTCATGTGAAGCTTGGCCAGAGGGATTAGAATGATGCAAGATGCCATGTAACCCAGGGCTTGCAGGAACTTCCTTGCGGTAAGGTGACTTCTGGAAGCCAGCTGGGTAAAGTAGAGAAGCAGGAAGCTCTGCTTTTCTGGTGATAGGAAGGCCATTTGGGATGCTGCGTCTAGCAGAACTCCCAAGAAAATGATCTTCCTGGTGGTAGTTTGCTTTGATTTCTTCTCGTTGATGATGAACCCTAGGGAAGTTAGGAGGGATTTGACAAAGAGAAGGTCCTGGAGCAGCTTTTCTTTGCACTCTGCCTGAATGAGGCAGTTGTCTGGGCAAGGGTAAATCTGTACATTTCTCTGTCTGCAAAATGCTATGGCCAGAGCTAAGCATTTGGTGAATACTCTAGGTGCAGCAGATAAGCCAAAGGGCAGCGCAGAGAACTGAAAGTGTTGTGATCCTGCTCTGAAGCATAGGAATTTCCTATAGAATTCCCTTATGGGGATGTGGAGGTAGGCATCTTTTAGGTCTAGGATCACTAGCAAGGCATTTTTGTCAGGATAGGCAGCAGCTGCTGCGAAGTTAGCATTTTGAATCTGGGGACCACCAGGGAGGTGTTCAAAATTGATAGATCCAGGATGGGGCACCAAGTGCCCTCTTTTCTGGGAACAAGGAATAGTATGGAATAAAAGCCTTTGCCTGTTTGTTCTCAGGGGACAGGTTCTACTGCCCCCTGGGATATGAGAGTTTGGACCTATTTCAATGCCTCTGCCCACTATTTGGAGGCAAGTCTGGGTACCCTCTTGGAATTGGTAGCTCACTGAAGAAGAATTTGTATCCCTGAAAAATTATCTTTAAGACCCACTGGTCCTTTGTTACAGAAAGCCAATTTTCTTTGAAGAGGGAGAGCCTTCCTACTAGCTTTTGGTGAGTGAAGGGAGGGCAGAGGGGGTGGCGGAGTCATTGGGAGTTTGTTCCATAGAATGGTGGCTTAGAACTCCCTGTCTTTGGGGCAGAAGTGGTCCACTGTTTGCCTCTCTGCTGGCACTGGGATAGGGGCCTGGATGGTCTGTCCCTGTGGGGGCTTACCTTGGCCCTGCCTACTAGGTGCAGGAAAGGACCAGTGCTTAGAGGAAAAGTTCCTGCTGAACCTGGGAGGTTGAACCTGAAAGAAATCTTTTACTGTTTGCATAGATTTTGCTTTGTCTTCCATCTTTTAAGTACCTCTTCTGCTTTTAATCCAAACAAGCAGTCCTTATCCAGGGGTGCATCAATATGTTTAGACTTGACATGATCAGGGAGAGGTTGTTCTTTTAGCCATGCATGTCTCTTAATGACAGATCCTGACACTGCTGCCCTGCTAGAGGCTTCTAGGGCATCATATGCACAGTGTAATGAGTATTTGGCCACTTGACAAGCAGAGTGCGGTAAATCTGCTAACTTTTGAATTAGCACAGTCAGGAAAGGTAGAAATCTTTTGTTTTAATAGTTCCAAAGTGTGTTGTTAATATTTTAACATATGGAATTGACAGTTGAGTGCTCTGATAGCTAGGGTTACAGAGGTGTATACTTTTTTACCCCATCTGTCTAGAGCTCTGGAATCCTTGTCAGAAGGAATATGATTCTTGGCAGAACTAGTCTTATCTCCTTTAGGTCCCTGTGTAATGACCTCTGGGTCTGCAGCAGGATTTTTGTACAGGTATTTGTGAGAATCTGGTACTCTGTAATACCTGTCAGGTTTACTGGGAGCAGGTGGGAGAGCGTCAGGGGCTAAGCTGGATTCATGGAAAACATCATCCACCACTTCTAAAATAGGGGGGATGGCCAGGGGTCTGTGCTAAGGCAGGTCCAGAACTTTTCTTAGACTGGGGGAAGTCCAGAGATAGATTCTCACTGGAAATGTTCCCTGAGGGTGTGAAGGGTTTCCCCAAAGGAAAAGTCCTCTGGAGGGGAGGCAGAAGGGATGGATTCCTCTGCATTTGAATCCTCATAAGCAGTCAGAGGTTGCTGTTCCTCTTCAAAATCTGAATAGTCAGATTCCTCAGAACCCTGTTCTGTCAATTTCTGGAGAAGGGTGCCTTTTCCTTTTAGAAGTTGTAGCCTGACTAACCCGGATAAGGGAGATGAGATCCTCCACCATTTTAATCATTTGTGCTTGGGGTGGTGGAGCAGGAGCAAGATGGTGGCTTGAAGCAGATTTTCTAGGAGTGGCCTGGCTTCTAGGCCTGAGAGAAATGGTAGTCGGATGAGATGATGTCATTTTTGTCTAGATTCGGTAATGTGAAAGGCCTTCTCTGAAGCCAGTGCCTGCGTCATGGCTCTGGAATCAACCAAGGCAGAGACAGCCAAAGGCTCGGAAGACAAATATTTCTGTGGCATACCAGACTCTGAAAGGGTCTTGGTAGAGGCCTGTGTAAATAGTGAATCAGGCATTAGGTGCTGCCAAAGCACCTTACTGAATTCCAGAGAACCAACAACCTGCTTAGCGGTAGAGTCGTCGGAAGGCTTAGCCTTGTGTGGTCTGTCTCTATCTTTATATCTGCGTTTTTTTGGAATGTCCATGGATTATAGGCTGATGGACACCATATTGGAATGTGAAGACAGAACACGAAAATAACTGTCTATAGAAAGCTCTCTACGGTGAATGGTTCTCACATTAAAGAGGGCACAGAACCAGCAATGGACGTCATGGTCTGGGCCTAAACAAGTGACGCAGTAAGAATGGTAGTCGGTGCGGGATCTGCTTTCCATAGACAAGACAATTGTTAACTTGTTCGGACATCGGTTAGTGCAAGAAAAAAGGGTCCCCAACAGGGTACTTAGCTTTAGACATTTTCAGCTGAAATTCAAACTCTGGTAGTGACCGACTGACTGGCACTCATGGGAACTGCTTCTGCTATGGGTTCCACTGCAAGAAAGACTGACGTTGGCTGCCTTGCTTTATAGCACTGATGACCTGACGTCAGACTACAGGTGACTGCAGCCGACGCAAAAAAAAAACATTGACTCTGGTATTCGGGCTGGCCAAAAGCTACCACAGCAGGGATAACCCACAGGTGATTACTGCAACAGTGAAACACAAAGAACATCGTATGTTCTCCAGTAGTTGATACTTTGTGGGGGCTGTAAGGAACCAATCGTCTAGGTAGGGAAACACTTGGAGTCCCTGCAGCCTGAGATGAGCTGCCACCACTGCCATGCATTTGGTGAACACCCAGGTGACTGTGGTGAGACCAAAGAGCAGGGCCCTGAACTGAAAATGATGGCTCCCAAGCAAAGCATAGAAATCTCCTGGACCATCGATTTATCTTGATATGTTAGCACACATCCCTGAGATCCACTGAGCACATCCAGTCATTGCTGTGCAAAAGAGGCACAGTGACCATCCGAAACTTTGACTTCTTGACAAACAGATTCAATAGACTGAGGTGCACAATAAGATGCAGGTCCCCCATTCTCCTGGGAACTAAAAAGAAGCTGGAGTAAGTTCCTGATCCTCTTTGTCCTGTGGGGACCTTTTAGATGGCTCTTTTTTGAAGAAGGTTCAAGACCTCCTGGTGGGCTAACTCTCTCTGACTAGGTGGGCATGTCTGAGAGAGTTCCAATCTTCGGTGGGTTTTCTGAAAAGGGAATGCAATAGCCCCTGGATATAACAGCACCCATTGTGATATTTGCCCAGGCTAAAGGGTGTAAGGTCAATCGACCCCCAACTGCTTCCAGGGAGGGACAGTCAAGCAATGAAAAGGTTTCTCAGAGAAGGGCTCCCTGGAACCTTGATTCTGTGGGCCTCCTCTGCCTCTGGGGTGACGTCTGCCATTGAAACCTCTCCCCCGTCCCCTGGAAGAGGAATTGTCTTGAACATCCTGAAAGGAAGACTGCGCCTTACAAAACCACATTTTCTTATTCTCCTTTTGAGTCTTTGAAAAGGACCTTTGGGGGGTAGAAAATCTAATCCTGACAGCCAATAGCATCTTCCTTCCTGCTTACTGTGGGGATCAGTCTCTAATGCTGTGTCCAAAGGGGGTGGAACCATCAAAGGGGGCATTGGTGAACAATGTCTTAAAGGCCTCTGTGAACCCACTTAGGTGCAGCCAGGCATGATCCCTGATGGCAATGCCTGTGCCTACTGCCTGTGAGGAACCTTCTGCCACATTGGAGATTAACCTCATGGACAACTTCATCTACAAATTAGCTATAGAAGTAAGAGTGGCCAGTTTGGAAGAAATGATCTTAAATTCCTCCGCAGACATGGACTCTGTGAGGGAAGTTGAAAACTCCTTAATCAAGTCCCTCTGGAGACAGGTGAAATGGGTAAGATAGTTCAAAGCTTGCAGGCTAAAGGAAGCGGAACCAAACACCCACTTTCTGAATCTGTCCAGAGCCCTCGATTCATGATTGGGAGGATGGACAGAAGAACTCTGCTCCACCAAACATCAACTGGGACTACTTTGGACCAGAAAGCCTTATCCAAAAGGGGATTGAGAAACTTGTCTGCTCTTTTGGGCACTGGCTCCATGGTATCTGGCTCCTTCCAAGCCCTGCTGGCAACAAGGTTGATAAGAGGGTCAGCAGAGGGAACACCCAAGTGTTAGATGAGCCTGTCCCAAAAGCCTCCAGAAGCATGGTTTACTCGAGAATGGGGGTTGGGCAGGTCAACTGCTCTTAACTTTAAGGATTTCAAGTAGGTCTCCAAAGGAGACGTCATCAGGCAGTGACCTTGGGGACCCGTCGTCCTCATCAACATCCTTGTCCTCGGTTAGGGACTCCATAGGGGAGTCCAGATATCTCCTCTTCCAAGGAGCTTCCTCTACCAGAGGCTGCAGGGAAGACTCAGAAGAGGCAGGGACCCCTATGGGGGAGGATCCCACCCTGGAAGCTAGACTGGACCAACTGACTGGGAGCAAGATGAATAGAGCCACTCAAATACTAGGGCTGGGAAGGATGACTGCAAATGGGGGAGGCAACTCTGACAGCAGAGAAGGATCTTTTTATCGTCCGGAATGCGGAGGGACTGGATGAAGCCCTGTCCCCATCTCCTGCTAACACCACAGTTGAAGGAGCAGCAGACCCCCCCCCCACTCCTCCGGACAGCATTGGCCCATAGCTGTCAAGCACCGAAGCACCAAGGGGTGGAGAATAGTCCAAAAAGCCCAGACCGGAACCCACCCCATGGACTCTGGGGCCACAGCTCGGACCGGAGGGACTGCCTGCCCTGGGGGTATAGAAACACAACCATTTACTGATCCTTATGGGGTAGGAACCAAAATGGGGCCCAAAACCCCCACCACCTCCACACCGCACACCAGTCCCAGAGAATCCAATTCGGAGGTTGGATGAGGAGAAGATAAGAGGGGAGTGGAGACGGTTCCCTGAGCCTGTGGGCTGAGGAAGCTGGAAGCCCCAACTCGATTTGAGCCTTTAAGAAGGATTGCATCATCCTGTCCACATCTACAGGAAAAGATGAGATGGAGGACCTCGCTGGAGAACTGTGCCAAGACCCAGAGGATCTCATTCTCTGCTCTGGAGAGCGAGCCTTGCACAGAGGGGTAAACATCTGCTCTCCACCCGAAGGCTCAGATAGAAATTCCTCCACAATAATGGGGTCCTGTATGGTTCTTAGATCTGGCAGACTCTGCACCGACTATAATAAAGGATCTGAGGAAACAGGTCTAGAAACCCTCGGATGTGAGACAGTTGGATCTAGGGCAAGAGTACCCTTTTTATCAGATCCAAAGGTTTCAAAGCTGGAACCTTGGATCCGGGGATTGAAATCAAAACTGTCAGATCCAAAGACCTGGAGTCAGAGGCCTTGGATCTGGATGTAGACTCCCTAGAAGCTTTGAGATCTGAAGCTCTCGGCTCCAACACTGCACTGGCTGGAGTCTGATCTGGAGATCTGACAGCCTGGACCGCTTGGACGGAGCCTCTTCCCAGGAAACAGATGAGGAGGGAACCTTTTTCTTTGCTCCTGAGGAGCCCAATTTGGTCAGGGTTTCAGTGACCAAAGGGCCCCCCCCCTTGACCAAGCCTTTAATTAAAAGCTTGTTTTGGTGGTCGTACAAAGCTCTGGGGATGAAAGCAGTGCAAATGCCACATTCAACCTCCAGATAGCAGCTGCCGAGACAATAGAGGCACTCCTCATGTGAGTCAGAGACAGGCATCTTCTGCCCACATGAGGAGCACCTCTTAAACCCTAAGGGTTTCTCCGATATATTAGAAGGCCAAGCAAACAAATCTGAAGGAATAATCCAAACACACAGAGACATGGTGGAAAGTCTAAGCACCACAAAATCCATCCAAGCACACAACTTAAAAATGAACTTAACCAGAAACAGTAACCAAATTTGTGAAATAAACCCGAGAGCCCAAAATGGTGCCAAACGGATAAAAGTCCAAAAACAGAAGGGGAAAAGGAAGGGAACTGAACTGCTGAACTGGCAGAACCCTACACTAAAAGAGGAAGGGAAATCTGCAGAAACAGTGGGAAAAAAAACCCATATAAAACTGCCTTGCTTACAAAAGCATGAGGTGCTGAGAGAACTGCATCTGACTATCAAAAGTGGCAAACGAGATATGGAGGGGTTAGAGGGAAGCAGAGCATCATGGGAGGGGAGGAGCTTGAGCTAAGCTGTTGTCTAAAGTATGCTGGCTCAGATCAGATGTCAGATCCAAGACTCTAACGTGACTAAGATAACATCAGATCCACTGAATTCAGTCATGTTTTAAGCATAGTGCAATACCACAATAAGAAATGCAGTTTTTTTTTAATCTGCAAATAGGCCATTCTAAACAAAAAGAGCCTAAAGACAAGAAATGGATTAAATCTGGCATAGAATGAACTAACAGCCTGAAAATAAAATTTAACATATTACCTGCTGAGTGAGGAACAAAGCCTCAAAAAATACTAAACAAGGAATTTAAGAAAAAAATAGCACCTCTTACTGCTTGAGACACTGAATTGCATTATAACCAAAGGCAGCAAATGAGTTCTGAGGAGTTAGAGAGAGGGTGCTGCATTATGAGAAGAGGGAGACGCTGGAGACTAGGATCCAAAGTCTGGAAAATGTAGCCAAGTCAGATCTGAGGATCAGATCTGTAACCCATCCGTGAGGAAGAATGAAAAGGACAAAGAATAGTTGTGTAAAATCTTACCATAACCATAGATGGCCTTTTCCATGTTGCAGTATTCTGTACTCTTGGGTCTCCTCCTCTTGCTACCCAAATGTCCGGCCAGTCTTCAAAAGTCTGTAGTCACTGCAAGGTGCATGGGACGTCTGATGTGGCTAGACGAGCATGGGCCATAAAAGTGACATCTGCATACGACAGACCTCAGAACTGAGCGCCCCAGTTGGACCCCACTCCTAGGACAAGCTGCATCAGTCTGGTGACATCCAAGAAGGCAAAGCTACATCAGTAGGATAGGATGGAGGAAAGGAATACTGCAACATAGAAAAGAAGGAAATATATGGTTATGGTAAGATTTTATACAACTATTCTGTGTCCTTCTATCCACATGCTGCAGTATTCTGTACTCTTGGGTGAGTGCCAAAGCTCACTGTAAGGAAGAGAGTGGTGGTCTGGAGGATTCTCAATGAATCCATGGAGGATAGCCCTGGTGAATTTTCCAGCCCTGGACCTAAAAAATTGCTTTAACGTAGTGTTTGGTGACTGTGCGGACAGATGTCCAAGTGGCTGCCTCTAGAATGGTGGAGGTGTCCAGACCTTTGAGAAAGGCTCCAAGAGAGGCTATGGTTCTATGGAATGCATTTTGACCTGGTCTCTCAATGAATTCCCATGGTGTGAACAGCAGAAGGTAATAGCTCTGGAAATCCAGGAAGAGTGAGTTTTGTTTACTTGCTGCTTTCCCCAGGGCCCTGGGGTGGAAGGAGATGGATAACTAGTCAGAATTCCTAAAGGACTTAGTTTTGTGCAGGTAGAACCTAAGCTGTCTGTGCACATCAAGGGAGTGTAAGACTCTCCCACTTTCACTTTGTGGGTGGGCAAAGAAAGGTGGGGAGGTGGATGGCTTGGTTTAAGGAAAGCTCATTGACCATCTTGGGCATGAAGGTGCAGCAAAACCTGGGCACACCACTACAGGATACTGATGCAAAAACTAAGTAAAACAGTTAAAAAACTTTAATATAAATGATAAAACAAGAGTCTGGTATCAACGATGAGCACTTTCGGCAATAGCCCTCACCAGATCATTCATTACTACTGCTCTCTTTTCATGAATTAAATAAGAATAAACCAATGAATGGTCTCTGTTCAGGAATCTTGGACATGAAGGCTGGATTAGTCCTAAAGGTTACCCTGTCTGTGGAAAATGAGAAAGGGGCGAATGGCCATGAGATCTTGCAACTCTGACACTATTCTAGCTAAGGTTAAGGCCACAATGAGGATGGTTTTCCATGTGCAGTATTTTAAGGAGGCCTTGGATGCCAGTTCAAAGGGGGGCACCATGAGTTTCTCCAGCATGTAATTCAGGTCCGGGGGGGGATGGGCTTCCTGGGGGGCCTGAGATGTAGCACTCCTTTTAAGCAGAATTTTGCTGGTAACCTAGAAGCCAGATGGGGTTCCAGAGGCAGACAGGCTGAAATGGTAGACAGATGAGCCTTGGAGGAGGAATATGCTTATCCTGTCTGTAAAAGTTCACACAGGTAGGACAGTACTAAGGGGACCTCGCTCTGGAAAGGGTCCAACTGTCTCTGAAGACACCATATGGAGAATCCTTTCCATATGGTTGCATAAGATCTCCTTGTATTAGTTTTCCTGGCCTCCTGCAGGACAGAGCACGTCCTCATTGTGCAAGTGTCTGCAAGGGATCAGAATTCTATCACCCAAAGGATGAGTTGTAGGGGATGCCAGTGGGGGTGGATTAGAGTTCCCTTGTCCTGTGTGAGAAGATCCACTCTGTGGGGTAACTTGTGGTGATTGCCCTTGGCTAAATGAAGATGAAGGGGGAACCAGTGCTATTTTGCCCAAAAGGGGGTCACCAACAAGATTTTTGGTCTCTCTTGCTGAATCTATAGTAGGACTTTCTGAATGAGATGGAAGGAGGGGAATGCATAGAGAAACATCCCCTTTCCAAGAAAAGTACAGTTGTGTACCTACCATAAATGTAGATGTCCGATAGTCACCCCTGGGCTTTCGGATATTGGCAAAGGCTCTTGCTACCCCCATAGTGCCTTTTTTAGGCAAGGCTCAAAAGACAAACCCACCTCCATAGGTATCACAAGGGATAAGAAACTAAGAGTAATGCTACTCAACGCTAGAAGTCTAAACCTCAAGATGCACACACTCGAAACTCTCCTTAGCATGGAGAACATCGATATTTGTGCAGTAACAGAAACCTGGTTCAGGGGTCCCGAGAGCACCCCAGCACTACCAGGTTATACCTTATACCATGCTTTTCGGACCCAAAACTTGGACCGAACCACAAAAGGAGGGGGAGTATCGATATTCATCAAAGATACCCACACCTCCAGGTTGGTGGCAAAGCACGAAGCATCAGAGACTATCCATGTGCAACTAACAGTGGGTAAAACTGCCTTCCAGTTTATAGCCTGCTACAGACCACCCTCCCAAACCCAGGAACCCCACTCGGCCTTCCTGAGAACACTGGAAAATATGAAGGTCTCTCCGAACACCATTATATTGGGCGACTTCAACTACCCAAACATAGATTGGGAGCATTACTCTAGCTCCAACACCCTTGCCCAAAGGTTCCTAGAATTCATAAACTCAAATGCTATGGAACAACTTGTTACCACTCCCACAAGGGGGAAAACATACTGGACCTGATCATCACCAACATGGGGACTCTATGCTCCAGACCAGAAGTGTATCCCTCACTGGTAAGATCAGACCATAAACTGATCTCACTGGATATTCACATCCTGACCCCGCCCCCTGCCCAGAAAACCACAGTGAAAAACTTCTCTAAAGCAAATTTCACACTCCTCAAAACCGAGGTGGAATCCTTCAAAGCCCCTGGTCCTGTGGAAAATACGGCCCAGACCGCAGAATCCTTTATAAATGCATTCTATGAACACCTTCAGGACTGCATGGATCATGCAATCCCAAATAAAACCAAGACCCAGTCCTCCAAAGGCAGACGACCTGTCTGGTGGACCCCAGCCATAAACAAACTATACAATAGAAGGAGGAAGCTACTACATGATAGAGCAAAATCCCAAAAAGGGAAGGCATCTCTGATCAGTATTAGCAAAAAACTAAGGGCACTCATAAAATCGTCAAAGGCCAGCTTCGAGAGAAAAATTGCACAGGACACTAAGGATAATCACAAGGCTTTCTTTAGTTATGTTAGGAATCTGGGTGGGAATTCCCAGATATGCTCAGAATTAGTCCAAAATGACAAAAAATACACTGATCCCACAGACATTGCCAACATCCTAGCGGACAGGTTCAGCGCAAACTTCTCCCCCCCCTCCCCACCAAAAGGGCAAATATATATCCCAGCAGAGTGCTGCCCCCCTGACATCTCAGATGCTCAGGTGGCAGCCGCCCTCTCCAAAGCAAAAAACACAGCATCAATGGGACCAGACGGTGTCCCAGGCTGCATCCTACATGAACTCCAAGAAGAGCTAAACCCAAACATAAAACTACTGTTTAATCTCAGCCTTACTACAGGATATGTACCCAAAGAGTGGCGTACAGCAACAGTGGTCCCTCTCCACAAAGGTGGTGCCTCAACGGACCCTGGAAACTATCGCCCCATAAGCCTGACTAGCTTGGTCTGCAAAGCTATGGAAAGGATCATCATGGACCTTATAAATAAAGATATTGGGGACCTACAGACACTGGATCCTACCCAGTTTGGCTTTGTTAAGGGCAGATCCTGCCTCTTAAACCTGGTTGACTTCTTTGAAACAGTCACCAAGGCCATTGAGGAAGGGAAGGTGGTCCACACAGCCTATCTGGACCTCTAAAAGCCTTCGATACAATACCCCACTGGGCATTATAAATAAGCTCACCAGCTTAAATATAAACCCCTATGTCACTAGATGGGTTGCAAACTGGCTCAAGGACAGAACCCACATGGTTAGAATTGCTGGAGCCATGTCAGACTCCAAACCAGTTACAAGTGGCGTCCCACAAGGCTCAGTCCTGGGACCTCTCTTGTTTGGTATATATTTCTCGGAGGTACAGGCCAACACGGAAGGACTGTGGCTGACCAAGTTCGCAGATGACTGCAAACTGGGTGCCATAATGGACTCTCCAGCCGACACAAGCATCCTCCAAAAGGGCCTCGTAGAAACAGACAACTGGTGCCAGAGCCATGGCCTCAAGCTAAACGCCAAAAGTGTATAGTCATCCCCTTTGGCAAAAACAAAGTGCCCACAAATTACCACATAGGTGGTAATCCATTAAGTACAGAAGAAGTAATTAGGGACCTGGGGACCCAAGTTGATAGCAATCTCTCATTTGACAACCACGTGGCCAAAGTGGTTAGAAAAACATTTTATATAGCCCACCTAATCATGAAGGGATTCACATCTAGATTAGGGGAGGTCATTGTGCCTCTTTACTCATCCCTCATCAGGCCCATAATTGAGTACAATGCCCCTTTTGGGATGTACCTTACCAAACACCTGCAGCAACTGGAAAGACCCCAAAAGTACCTCACCAAGAGGATCAAAGGGCTCAAACAGATGCCATATGCTGCCCGGTTAAAGAAACTCCAGCTCTACTCAGTGGCATACCGCCTGCTCAGAGGTGACCTGTGCCTGACGTATAAGGCCATGTCCAACCCGGAATTAAGGGACATGCTGCACCTCAAAAAATCCAAATCCCATTGAGCTACACGCTCGAGAGACTTGAACCTCAGCACTGAAATAAATAGGACATGCTGGAGGGACAGATTCATAACCCAGAGGCTCCCTTCACTCTGGAATAAAATCCCAGTCCAGGTTAGGCAGAGTCCCTCATTGACTCTTTTCAAGAGGAATCTTGATGAGTGGATGGGAGATCGTAGGTTTACCCCGGGTATCACTTCTGTGTCACTGTTAGACAGAGGCACAGTATACTAACCTCGAAAAAGGGCATAGCAAAATTAATTTAAAATGGGTGGCGAAAGCCAAACATACTCTGGCTAGGCTAATAAATGCCCTAGGGCAGATAGCCTAGTATGAACCTATGAACCTATATGCAACTGCAGTCATAACATATGGGTTGTCCTGCCTCAGGCAGCCCTCGGTCGGCCGAATTCCAAAGTCTGGGTCCGGCGTCGGCTGGTGTCGCCTCCTCTCCGACGTCACCACGGCTGGAGTATAAAGGCATCGGCCAACGCCATCTTCTTCAGTGTTTCTTGCCCCAGATGCCAGGTGCCCTCATAGGAAGGCCAAATTTGGTAAATGGATAAAAATATACCCAAACATGCACAACAGTAATAAACAGATACACCATAGGAATACCCCCAGCTAATGGGAAAAGGGGGAGGGACCCAAAAAATAAGGATACAGAGGGGTAGGAGGGAGGGAAAATCCGACTGCAGTTACATATCTATCGGACATCTACATTTATGGTAGGTACACAACTGTACTATGTCCTTCAAGAATGTAACTGCAGTCATAACATATGGGTTGAATACCATAGCCAAGCTGGGGGTGGATGGAACTAGGATAAGGATGGTGTAGCTAAAATCCCCTGCAGGACTGCCGAAGCAAAGCCTGCTCGGGATCTGGAATATAATGGCAGGTTGTAGTGCTTGGTAAATGTATGCACGGAGCTCCATGTAGCAGCCCCTAAAATGTCCTTTGTTGCCACTCCTCTTAGGAAAGCTGTGGAAGTGGCTATAGCTCTGGTGGAATGTGGCCTAATATTGGTTGGCACACCTTTTCCATGGAAAGAATAGCAGAATCTGATGCAATGTCCAATCTATTTTGAAATTGTTTGTTTGGAGATTGCTTTTCCTTGTACTCCAGCAGCATAGGCTACAAACAGTTGGTCAGACTTTCTGGTGGCCTTAGTTCTGTCCAAGTAGTAAAGTAGTTGTCTGTGTATGTCCAAAGTATGCAGTAGCTTTTCCCCCCTATTTTGAGGATTGGGGAAGAATGTAGGCAGGTGAATAGCTTGATTTAGAGACACCCTGGAAATAACTTTGGGCATGAATGTAGGATTGGTTCTTAGAGAAACTCTGTCCTGATGAAAAATGAGGAAGGGAGGCACTGCCATGAGTGCCTGTATCTCCGAAACTCTTCTTGCAGATGTGACTGCCAATAGGAATGCCGTCTTCCATGACAGAAATTGCATTTCTGAACTTGCTGCTGGCTCAAATGGAGGGAGAGTTAATTTTTCCAACACATAATTGAGGTCCCACGCAGGTACTGGTTGTTTCCTGGGAGGTTTGATATTCTTTGTTCCTCTTAGAAACTGTCTTAGTAAAGGATGAGAAAACACTGGAGGGTCACAATTGTATTTTGCTGAGATTGCTGAGGCATGGATCTTTATCGAAGAGTATGATAGTCCAGTATGCAGTAGTTCTGCCAAGTATTCTAAAATCTGAGGTATACTCGGCAATGCTGTGTCCTGACCCCTGTTGGCATTCCAGATGCTGAATCTCTTCCACTTGGCTGAATATGTTTTTCTGGTGGAAGGTCTGCGTGCTTCCAGCAATATTTCTTGAACTGATTTTGAAAGAGTTAGGCGGAGGAGTCACGTTATCCTCCAGGCTGCCAGATGCAAAGATTTCAGGTCTTGATGTACAGTCCTATAATTGTGTTGTGTTAGTAGTAGGGGCCATAGGGTCAGAGGCCATGGTTTGGTCCGAGTTATGGTCAATAGCAATGGGTACCAGTGTTGCCTTGGCCAGTCTGGAGCTATCAAGATACCTGTTGGTTGCTCTGCTTTGATCTTCAGTATCACCTTGGTCAGCAGTGGCAGAGGAGGGAATGCATAAATTTTCAGAGAATTCCATTTGAAGGAGAGAGCATCCGTCTTCCAGGCTAGAGGATGGTGAGTCCTTGTGCAGAACTTTTCCAGGTGATGATTTAAGTGGGAAGCGAAAAGATCTACATCCGGTCTTCCCCATGTCTTTGTCAGTTGAGAGAAAATGTGAGGGTGCAGCATCCATTCGTGTGGATCCCTGAAATTTCTGCTCAGGTTGTCCGCCAGTACATTGTCCTTGCCTGGTACAAACTGGGATTGTAGATGTATCTTCAGGCTCAGGGATTTTTCCCAGAGAAGCATTGTCAGTCTGCAGAGGGGATAAGAATGAGTGCCTCCCTGCTTGTTTATGTACCACATGACAGTGGTGTTGTCTGTCCTTATTAGCAAATGTCCTTGTTGTAGTGATTCTTCGAAGGTCTCGATGGCATGTATCACTGCCAACATCTCCTTTTGGTTTATGTGCAGATGTCTTTCCTTTGGGGTCCATTGCCCTTGAATGCATCTGCCTTCCATGTGCGCCCCCCCATCCATGGCCTGAGGCGTCTGTTGTAATCATTTGGCCTGCTTGAGGTCTGTTGAAAGACATGCCCTTGTTTAGCTGACTGGCTTGAGCCCACCATAAGAATTCTTTTTGCAGACATGGAATAAGTGGGATTATGTCCTCTAGGCTTTGGCTGTGTTGAGACCATAAGTTTTTTAAATACCATTGCAGCTTTCTCATATGAAGTCTTGCCAAAGGTATCAGAAGGATGCAAGATACCATGAACCCCAGGGCCTGTAGGATTTTCCTTGCAGTCAGCTGGGGGAGTTTTGCTAGGCCTTTGAAGTACTCTGGTAAATGCTGCTGTTTTTCCTCTGTGAGGTAGGCCATTTGGTTTTCTGTGTCCAGTTTGGCTCCTAAGAAGATAATCTGTTGGGATGGCAGTAGTTTTGACTTCTGGATGTTGACTGTGTATCCCAAGGCCTGTAGTAGATGCATGACATAGTCCAAATTTTCATTTAAGGTTTGTTTGTTGTCTGCTTGTATGAGGCAGTCATCCAAATAGGGGTAAATTTGCATCCCCTGCAGTCTGCAGTGTGCCACTACTGATGCCAGGCATTTCGTGAACACTCTGGGCGCAGTAGATAAGCCAAACGGCAATGCTGAGAATTGATAATGCTCTGTCCCTGCAAGAAATCTGAGGTATCTTCTGCAGCTTTGTCTGATGGGGACATGCAGGTATGCCTCCTTGAGGTCCAGAGTGACCAAAGACCCCTTGCCCAGCATGGGAAGGAGTTGCTGCAACGTCAGCATTTTGAACTTTGGCACTATGAAAAAAGAGGTTAGAGATGACAAGTCCAGTATGGGTCTCCATTTGTTTTCTTTTCTTGGAACAAGGAACAGCCTTGAATAAAACCCCTGGCCTTGCTCCTGAGGAGGAACCCTTTCTATTGCTTTTATACTTAACAGCTTGGAAACTTGAGAGAGTGCCTCTGCCCTTTGATGATGTGGCAGATTTGGCATGCCTTGTCTTATTGGTAATGTGTGGAAGTGGAATCTGTAACCTTTGTCTATCAAATCCAGAATCCAGTTGTCCTTGGTTAAGATATGCCAGTTTTGTGAGAATAAGGATAATTTTCTGCCCAAAGGTGCTTTTCTTTGAACCTCTGTAGGTGGAATGAAAGTCAAGTCATTGTGATTGTCCTTGTGGTGCAGCTGAACTGTCTGTGCCACTTCTTCGATTTGGAGGTTGCCATTGGCAGCCCCTGTAAGATCCTCTGTTTTGCCCTCTACCTCGGCCACGTCTGCTTTTTCCTCTTTGAAACTTGTCTGAGCCGGGGAAGGACCAATTCTTTGAGGGCCAGTTTCTGCTGAATCTGGGTGGCTGAACCTGAAGGAAATCCTTGACTGTCTGTACTGACTTTGCTTTTTCCTCTATGGATTTCAATACATCTTGTGCATTAGCACCAAAAAGCTTCTGTTTTTCCAGAGGTGCATCAAGTAACTTTACTTTGACATGGTCAGGCAAAGGCTGATCCTTTAACCAAGCATGTCTACGTATCACAGCCCCAGTCATAGCTGCCCTACATGAAGCTTCCAGTGCATCATAACCACACTGTAGAAAGTGGTTATTAACCTGCTGAGTGCTATGTATATGATCCTACAATGCCTTTTTATCAATAGGCTCAGGAGAAGCTAACTTTTTCTGTAAATCATCCAGGAGAAAATCCTGGTACTGAAACATGTGAAAAAGGCAATTTAGTGACCTCATGGCCAGGGTAGTAGAAGTATATACTTTTTTACCCCATCTCTCCAGGGACCTTGCTTCCCTGTCTGCTGGCAGTGGGTTTTTGGCAGAGGAGGTAGCCACTCCCTTGGGGCCCTGCAAAATAGTTTCTAGATCCACAGAGTGGGCCTTAAAAAGGTGCTTGTGAGTGTCAGGGACCCTATAATATCTGTCCGGCTTGATAGGAGCCGGAGGAAGAGAATCAGGGTTAGCACTGGAGTCAGAAAAAACATCATCCAAAACATCCATAACAGGTGAAATAGCTAAAGGCCTGTGCTGGGGAAGCTTGAGGAAGGTACGAGGCCTTTTCCTGGAGTCAGAGAATTCCTGACCCTGCCATTGAAAATGTTCCCTCATGGAATGCAGAACTTCACCAAAAGAGAAATCCTCTGGAGGGGAGGCAGAGGGAATTGATTCCTCAGCATCAGAGTCCTCGTAGGCCTGGAAGGATTCTTCTTGGGTATCAGAATGTTCAGAATCCCCAGAGGCTTCATCCGAGGAGAGGTCGTCCGCCTGCTCAGTTCTGGGCCTTTTCTCTGCAGGTAGCTGGGAACCCATTTCTGGATGAGGCTGAGACCCCCTGATAAGGGAAATAAGATCAGCAGCCAGAGACATGATCTGCTTATCAGAAGAAGGGGCCTGGGCAGTAGGTCTAGGATGGGCCTTGGCCTGGCTGGCGGCCTTAGCACATGCAAAGGCCTTGATGGACATGGATACAGGAGGCCTAGCAGCCCCACGTGCAGGCGTAACCTTGTCCACAGAAATGGTGTCGGGTAGATCCAGAACTTCGGTTTCCGGAGGAAAATCAACAACCGGCACCGGAGAGATCTCCGAGACTGAAGGTCGTGTTAACGCTGTGTCGTCGGCCTGGAGCGGTAGATTTACCACTTCCGAAGGGACCGGAGCACTAGCAGAGGGTTTGGGAGTAGCATCGGTAGTGGATGCGGGCCGAGGATGTCGGTCCCGGTCCTTGTGTTTTTTAGCATATTGGGTAGTCGGTTGATCCGACGGCATGATGTACGCAAAGGATTCACCGAAAAAGTCCTCGGCGAATTCTGCCCGGCACCTGAGAGTGCACTTATTAAAGCAAGCACAGGCAGCACAGGCCGAGACGTCGTGGTCTGGGCCCAGGCAAGGAAGGCAGAGAGAATGGAAGTCCTTATGAGGTATTTGTTTACCACAAGACAAACAATTATTAACTTTCTCAATTTGTTCTGACATCGGCTGAGGCAAGAATAAATGTTCCCCAACGGGGTACTTAGCTTTAGATGACTTCGGTACTGAAAACACAGGAGCTGACCGACCGGGCACTTGCGAACTGCTTCTGCTTCGGGCACCGCGCGGCAAGAAAGACTGAAGAAGATGGCGTTGGCCGATGCCTTTATACTCCAGCCATGGTGATGTCGGAGAGGAGGCGACACCAGCCGACGCCGGACCCAGACTTTGGAATTCGGCCGACCGAGGGCTGCCTGAGGCAGGACAACCCATATGTTATGACTGCAGTTGCATTCTTGAAGGACATCTGAAAAGGTGTCCATTGCCCTCGACAGGGGGTTGGGCAGCCTGGTACAGAATTAAGTTGTCTGTTCATGGGGAGGCAAACAAATCTATTTGAGGTTTACCCCATTTGTGGACTAGATTCAAGAAATCCCTGTGGAGCATCCATTTGTGGGACTGTGACACAGACCTGCTTAAGGTGTCTGCCTGAAAGTTCTGTTCTGAAGGGATGTAAACTACCTGAAGGGTCTAGCTCCCACACTAGGAGACCTAGTCTGCATAGCAAGTAAGATTTTGTTCCTCCGTTTGTTGACATACCTCAGAACGGTAGTATTGTTTGTGAATAGTTTTAATGCACCTTGCTTGAGTCTGGGCTGAAAAGCCTTCAGGGCCAGAAGAATTGTTCTCATCTCTCTTACATTCAAGTTCTCCTGTTTGTTGGATACTGGCCAGGGTCCCTGGAATTTTAGGGGGTCCAAGGTTCCTCCCCACCCCTGATCTGAGGCATCTGTGTACATCTCCTGTATTGGCAGGGGGTGAAGGGAAAGGCCTGGGTTGTGGTTCACCTGATTCAGCCACCACAGAATCTCTTTCTTGAGACAGGGAAAAAAAGGAATCTTGTTCGCCAGAGGATGAGAATCCAGAGTCCAAATGGATCTTGGATACCACTGAAGCTTCCTCATGTGAAGGGGTCCAAATAGAGAGATGAAAAGTCAACAAGCAAAGGAGAATATTAGTGCTTAAACTGACCTCATAATCAATTCTTGGTGAGTACCTTCATGCGGTGGACCCTGTTTTCACAAAATCTCACCGAGGTGACACTGATATATAGACTGCATTTACATAGCATATACCAGGGACAGAAGTCAAAAACTAAAAAAGATAGCTGGGTGCACAAGACCCAGGATAAAAAAGTGCCCAACCCTGGTAGGTGCACTGGTGCCAGGACTGGAAAAAATGACAGTGTAGAATCCTCAAAACACGGAAACAGTACTATAATAGGGCCAGGGCCAGGGGAGGATGCCCCCCCCCCCCCAGTTGTAGAAGGTAGTAGTAGTCCAGAAACATCATAAAAACTGATAGGCCAAAGAAAATCCATAAAGACGATAAAGTGGACTATTCAGGATAAGAAGGAAATGCTGTATTGTTACTACTATGCAAAAAAAAAAAACAGAATTTCCAGACACAACATATACAAAACGATTGAGAGAAATTAGAGGAAAGAAAAATACTTCCACAAGAAAACTTGTCTGAAGCTTCAAATGAAAATTTGTGTTCATTAATACAACAGATTTGTGAAAAATAGTATACAGATCAAGAAACCTTGATCTGTTTGGAAGAAGCATCTGAAGAAGTGTGAAAATATAAACAACAAAACCTAGTGATATTTGAAAAGTATAATAAAGAAATATGGACATGGGGAGAGAGATATGATATGGTGTAATATTTATGCAAAGAAGAAAGCCAAATTAATCAATAAAGAAGTCAGCCCCGAAGATATTCGAAGAGAAATACAGGCAAAGGCATCTGGATATGGAGAATTTCACAATAAAAAATATCACAAAGATGGAACAAAAGATTACTAAAATAGAAGTTGAAGTAATTGAGTGCCTGCGAAGTGAAGGATTTTGTGTAGAAGGTCTAACACAGGTTAGATCACAGCAGGATGGAGTGAGTCCCCAAAGTAGGGAGAAACAGGAAGATCAGGAAACATCTGAAGAAATGTGGACATGGGAAAGAAAGATATTTAATGTGGAGCAATATCTATGCAAAGGAGAAAGCAAAACTAGTCAATACAAAAAGAGCAGCACCAAAGATATTTGAAGAGAAATACAGGTAAAGGAATCCGGACATGGAAAACTTCACAATACAAAAAATAAGAACACAAAGAAGAAAAGTAGAAAAGGGAGATTAATAATGGAGACGTTAAAGAAATAAAACCTCAGGTTATGGAGTACATGCAGAGTGAGGGATTCAGCGTAGAAAATCTAATTCAGAAAGCAGCACAACAGGATAGAGTAATGGATATCCAAATTAAAGGGAAACCAGTGGAACAGGAAACAATTGGTCATGCCACATGAAGATAATTTGGAGCCTTCCACAGGAAACCAGTATAAACATTCACTTGAAGCTACACAGCAAGGGAAGGAACAGGAAACTGTGGAAACTCTGATGCAGTTAATTTTGAGGAGTGATAGGCCAGTGAGTTCCCATATGAGAGTTACAGATGGCACAGGATGAAATAGGAGAGAATGTGCCACAGGAAGACGCTATAGAAGGCCCGCAGGAACTTGAAAACAAGGGATATGCCCACAGTTTGGAAGAAAATGAACTAAGAGAAGAGTTGCTTGATTTAATAGACAGACAGGTATATCAAGATCAATGAAAGATATAGACCGCAGAAGGTTAATAAAACCCAAAAAGTCAGAAGTCTGATAAAACAAATGAACAAGTAATTAGGATTGTCCATAGAGATCGATGCGATACAACAGAAGTAAAAGGCTATATTAATGTGCTGCTAAATTAATAACTGATAAAAGTTTTACCACAAGAGCACAGGGTAGCAAGGGAAAGGAAGGGAAGAAATCAAATACCATCATGGAAATACAGAATAGAGAAAATTATAAACTAGCTAAGCCATGAAGTGTCACTATTAGAAAACTATAGAAGAGGGAATAGATCAACAAAAATACTAAAAGATAGATGTGATAAAAGCAATGCAAAGTATTTAGAACATACCAGGATCTATTATGCACTATCACAAATAAACGAAAAATTTCAAGCACAGGCAGAAAAAAGAATAGTTGTGTAAAGTTTTACCATAACCATAGATGTCCTTCTCTTCCATGTTGCAGTATTCTAGGTGTGGGATTTCCTGCCCTCAGACGACTCGCACGTTGGCTTCTATACAAAAGCTTCAGCTTGGCTGCTGTAGTGTGCGTGGGGGATCTATATCAGTTGAGTGAAAACCCCTTTACGCAAATACCTAAATATCGACCCCTACACCTCAAACTGCGAAAATCCAGAATGCATTAAACTGTGAAAATAAAATATCGAACTATCATAGTCGGTCAACCCCACCACGCGCTACTTAGTACCTACCCAAACAAAATAAATAAACCACATACATACATTAACCAAACCCTACAGACATACACCCAAACAAAATAAATAATCCACATACATACATTTAACAAAGCCCTACTTTCAACACTACACTAAACCTCACACACACACAACTATCTATGCACTATCCTTAACCCCTCCCTAACCCTAAGGTCCATAACTACTGCACACTTCCCCTACAGACATAAACCCAAACAGAATAAATAACACACATACCTACACTTAAAAAAGCCCTACATCTAACACTACACTAAATCTTACATACATTACCTATCTGTGCACTTACCTTAACCCAAATCCTAACCCAAAGTCCTATCTATCGCACACTTACCTTACAGAGCTATACCACAGACGGGCCAACCAAAACAAATCGACATTTCAGAATTTGCGGTTTTGGATGTTCAAGGTTTACGTACTTTGTGCAATACAGTTCGACGTATTCGTATACAAGGGTTTTCGCTCAACTGATATAGACCCGTGCGTGGAATGTCACATGTAGGGTCATAAACCAAGGGGCCTTAAATGTGACGTCTGCACGCACAATCCTCAGAAAGTACAGTTGTGTACACTTACCATAAATGTAGATGTTTGAGTGTATTCACTGTTGCAGTCATCACACTTGGGTAATCCTGCCAGGGGTAGCACTCAGTCGGCCTGAATACCAGAAGCTTAGTATTTCTACGTCGGTTGCTGTCACTCCAGGACTTATGTCAGGTCATCAATGGTATAAAATCAGGCAGCAGATGCCATTATATCAGTTTTTCTTGCCCCAGTTGTCAGGAGCCCCCAAACAGGGGCTAGGTTATGGTGGAAGACCACCACCAGTAGAAAGTAAATACCAAAAATCCCCTGTAAGGAGTGAGGAAGAGAGAGAGAGAGAGGCAAGGGGATGGAGGGTGGGAAACCAGGAATGCAACAGTGAATACACTCAGACATCTACATTTATGGTAAGTGTGCACAACTGTACTATGTTCTTCATGTTTCACTGTTGCAGCCATCACACTTGGGTTGATTCCCAAAGCTGAAGAAAAGGGTGGAGGCAGTCAAGAAGACTGGGGGCTGGCTAGGATGTCCGGCAAGACTGCGGTTGCAAAGCCTGCCCTGGATTTGGAGAAGATAGGCAGGTGGCAATGCTTGTTGAAGGTATGAACAGAAGTCCATGTTGCAGCCTCCAGGATGTCTTGGTGGGGATCCCTCTGAGAAAAGCTGCAGAGATGGAGCTTGCCCTGGTGGAATGCGTCCTGACCCCCTTAGGGGGTGGTTTCCTGTGGTGTTTGTAGCAGAAATGGATGCAGTGTGCTATCCATTTGGAGATTGTTTGTTTGGATATGGCCTTGCCCTCTGCCCCTGCTGCAAAGCTGACTAGCAATTGATCAGTTTTCCTAAAAGATTTAGTCCTATCCAGGTAGAATCTGAACGGTCTGTGCACATCTAGAGAATGCAGAATTCTTTCCCCCTTGTTTTGTGGGTTAGAGCAAAAGGTGGGCAAATGAAGATTGCTTGAGAGCCTCACTGGACACCACTTTAGGCATGAAAGTTGGGTTAGTCCTAAGGGAGACCCTGTCAGCATGGAAAATGATGAAGGGCTCTACAGCCATGAGTGCTTGTAGCTCTGAAACTCTTCCAGCTGAAGTGATGACCAGATGCAAGGCTGTTTTCCAAGAGAGGAATTTTAACTCTGCTGAAGCTGCAGGCTCAAAGGGGGATAGGGTGAGTTTTTCCAACACAACGTTAAGGTCCCAAGCTGGGGTAGGAGCTCTTCTGGGTGGTCTTAAATTGTTAGCCCCTCTTAGGAACTGCTTGATGAGAGGGTGTGAGAAGAGAGGTGGCTCTTTGCTGTAATGAGCAGAGATGGGAGAGGCATGAATTTTAATAGAAGAAAATGATAGGCCCCTGTGTAGTAGGTCAGCTAAGTAATCCAGGATGAGGGGTAGGGAGGGCTGTGCTGCTCCTTTAGGCTTGATCCAGGTGTAAAACCTTTCCATTTGTCAGCATAGAATTTTCTACTGCTGGGGTGTCTAGCCTCATGCATAACATCCAGGACTTATTTGCTTAGGCTGGCAGCTGCAGGAGAGGTCAGGGAATAATCCAGGCTGCCAGGTTCAGGGTCTGCAATTGTGGATGCATAAATTCTCCATTCTTCTGGGTCAGGAGTGTTGGGATCTGAGGTAGGTGCCATGGTGGCAGGGGTGACAGGCTGCGCATCAGTGGGTACCAGTGCTGGCATGGCCAGTCTGGGGCAATCAAGATTGCCCTTGGTTTTTCCTCCCTTATTTTGAGCAGTACCCTTGAAATTTGTGGTAGAGGGGAAAATACATCGATTGAGAGGTTTACCCATTGGAAGGTTACAGCATCCACTTTCCAGGCCTTGCTGTGAGGTTCCAACAGCAACAGATGAAAGGCAGATCAACGAAAACCACAAGACCAGTAAAATTGAGTTGATTTATTAGCTCTCTTGATGAAACAGACAAAAAAGTTTGTTTTCTCTCTAGCGCCTCGGCCACAGTAAGCCTTCAAGGAGTGTGGCCGAGGCGCTAGAGAGAGAACAAACTTTTTTGTCTGTTTCATCAAGAGAGCTAATAAATCAACTCAATTTTACTGGTCCTGCTGTGAGGTTCCCTGGTACAGAATTTGTTGAGCTGGTGATTGTTTTGGGAGGCAAAGAGGTCCACCTTCAGGGTGCCCCATTTCTGGGTTACAAGGTTGAAAGTTCTGTGGTCTAGCTGCCACTCGTGTGGGTCTAGCAGGTTTCTGCTCAAGTTGTCTTCCAGAGAGTTTATGGAGCTTGGCAGGAATTGTGCTAGCAGGTGAATTTGCATGGGTGAAGCTGTGTGCCAAAGGGTCATGGTGAGCCTGCAGAGAGGATAAGAGTGGGTTCCTCCCTGCTTGTTGATATACCACATTACTGTGGTGGTGTCTGTTTTGATCACCAGAGGCCCCGGGAAGAGTAGAGGTCTGAAAGCTGTCAGAGCGTGCTGAACAGCTAGCATCTCTTTTTGGTTGATGTGCAGATGTATTTGATTTGGGCTCCAGTGGCCCTGAATGCACCTTCCATCTGGGTGTGCACTCCTGGCATAATCTGATGCATCTGTGGTGAGGGTCTGGGTGGCATGGGGTTGTGAGAAGGGAAGACCTTGCTGTGGTTGCATGCTGCTACCCACCAAAGAAAATCTTTCCTTAGACAGGGTATCATAGTTATGATGGTTTCCAGGTCTTGAAAGTGTTGACACCAAAGGTTTTTTAGGTACCATTGTAGTTTCCTCATATGCAGTCTGGCATATGGAATGAGTAGAATACAGGAGGCCATGAACCCTAGAGCTTACAGGATTTTCCTTGTGGATAACTGGGTTCTGGTGGGCTAGTTGAGAGAAGTAGCCTGTTAGGTAGGCTTGTTTTTCTGGAGTAAGAAATGCCATCTGGGATGCTGTGTCCAAGCTTGCTCCCAGGAATACAATTTTTTGAGTGGGGACTAGTTTTGATTGCTTTTCATTTGTAGTATACCCCAGGGAGGTCAGTTGGTCCTTTACAAAGGTCAGTTGCTGTAACAGCTTTTCCTGTCTGCCTGAATCAGACAGTCATCTAAGTAGGGGTAAATCTGAATTTTTCTTTGTCTACAAAAAGCAATGGCTGGAGCCAGGCATTTTGTGAAAACTCTGGGAGCAGTGGATAAGCCAAAGGGAAGTGCAGAGAACTGAAAGTGCATAGATCCTGCCCTGAAATGTAGATATTTCCTGCAAGATTCCCTGATTGGGATGTGTAGGAAGGCCAATTTTAGGTCTAGGGTGGCTAACCAAGCATCCTTGGAAAGCATAGGTAGAAGCTGCTGGAGGGTGAGCATTTTGAATTTTGGTATCACTAGGAAGGTGTTTAGAATTGATAGATCGAGGATTGGGGGCCAAGTGCCCTCTTTTTCTGGGTACCAGGAAAAGCCTGGAATAGAAACTTTGGCCTACTTGATCTGCAGGAACAGGTTGTATTGCTCTCACAAAGAGCAGGGAATGGACTTGGTTTTTGGCCTCTGCCCACTGGTTTGGAGGAAGATCTGGGAACCTTTTCTGGGGTTGGCAGTGTGTGGAAATAAAATTTGTATCCCTGGGACACTATGTTGAGGACCCATCGGTTGTTGGTAATAAAGGCCTCAGTTGTTTGCAGTTTTCCTCGTAGGGGCACAAATAGGTGGGCAGAGGTAAGGGGTGGAGGTGTAGAGTCATTGTGAGTTCTTTCCATAAGGGGGTGGGGCTTAGCACTCCCTGTTTTTGAAGTGGAGATACTCCATTGATTAGATCTCTGCATTCCCTGGGAATGCATTCTGGGGAGTCTGCTTGCCCTAGGTCTAGGCTGAGCTGGCCTGGAGGGTGCTGGAAAGGACCAGTGCTTAGAGGGGCAATGCCTACTGAACCTTGGAGACTGGACCTGTAAGAAGTCTTTAACTGTCTGCATACATTTAGCTTTTTCTTCCATCTTTTTTAAGACCTCTTCCTGCCTTGGTGCCAAACAAATTGTCTTTGTTCAATGGTGCGTCCAATAGTTTTGATTTGACATGTTTTGGCAAGGTCTGTTCCTTAAGCCAAGCATGCCTTCTAGGTACAGAACCAGTGACTGCTGCCCTGCAAGATGCTTCTAGGGCATCAAAGCCACATTACAAGATGTGTTTAGTAACTTGGCTTGCAGAATGCATAAGCTCTTGTAATTCTTTATTCTGCACAAGCAGGAAAGGTAGATATTTTTTGTTTGAGGAGTTCCATGGTATGATGCTGGTATTTCAGCATGTGGAACTGACAATTTAGTGCTCTAATGGCAAGAGTTGCAGCGATGTATACTTCTTTACCCCATCTGTCTAAAGCTCGGAAATCCCTGTCCGGGGGGGTGGGGGTGGGATTCTTAGCTGTGGTTGCTTTAATTCCTTTAGGTCCTTTGGAGATGACCTCTGGGTCAGCAATAGGATTTTTGAAAAGGAATTTGAGAGAGTCAGGGACTCTGTAGTACCTGTCAGGTTTCCTGGGAGCAGGAGGAAGGGTGTCAGGAGTTAAACTGAATTCCATAAAGACATCATCCACAACATCCAAGACAGGAGGAATGGCTAAAGCTCTGTGCTGTGGTAAATCTAAGAATTCCCCGAGTCTCTTTTTGGACTGAGGATAGTCCTGACATTCCCATAGGAAATGTTCCCTTAACATATGTAGGTTTTCACCAAATGAAAAATCCTTGGGAGAAGAGGCAGAAGGAATGGATTCCTCTGCATCTGAAGCCTCATAAGTAGATAGGGATTGCATGTCTTCATATTCAGAAACTTCAGAGTCATCGTACTCCTGGTCAGATAAAAGGGCTGGGGACAAGTCTCTCTTTTGGAAGAGGGTAGGCTGGCTTCCCCTAATAAGCATGATAAGGTCTTCTGCCATTTTAAGCATTTGAGATTGAGGCATGGAAGCAGGTGCATGCGCTTGGGTCGTCGGTTTTTTAGGCGTAGTTTGTACCCTGGGCCTTAGAAACTCGGTAGTTTTAGAAAGAACTGAAGACGCGAAAGAAGTTATCAGTTTGTGTCTAATATCGGTAGTGTGAAGAACTTCCTCAGAAGCTGGTGCCTGCTCAGCAGCTCCGGACCCATCCAAGGTAGAGATATCCACAGGATTCTTAGTCAAAGAGTAGTCTTGTGGCATACCGGATTCCGAACGGGTCTCGGTAGCAGCCTGCAAATCCACAGAAGCAGGCATAAGGGGCTGCAAAAGCTCCTCACTGAGGACCGGAGAAAGTACAGTTGTGTACACTTACCAAAAATGTAGATGTTCAAGTGTATTCACTGTTGCAGTCATTACATTTGGGTTGTCTGCTTGCAGTAGCCCTCAGTCAGCCTGATTAACAAAGTCTTGGGTCCTGTGTCGGTTACTGTTCCTTCTTCCATGAAGTCAGGTCGTCATGGGTATAAAACATGCAGCCGATGCCATTACATCAGTTTTTTTTGTCCCAGATGTCAGGTGCCCCCTTAATGGGAAGCAATTAAATCTATAATACAAGGATATACCTCCAACAAAAAAGCAAATATACCAAAAAGCTTTTTGAGCATAGGAAGTGAGAGTAGAGGTATAGCCAAAAGAAGAAAGGGGGCTGGAGGGAGGGTAACCAGGACTGCAACATTGAATACACTGGAACATCTACATTTATGGTTAAGTGTACACAACTGTACTACTTTCTTCATGTTTCACTGTTGCAGTCATTACATTTGGGTAGATTCCCAAAGCTAAGGTTGGGAGGAGGAATTTAAATAGAATTAGGACCAGCTATAAGGCCCTGCAAGACTGAAGCGGCAAAACCAGCTCTGGATTTAGAGAAAATTGGCAAATGATAATGCTTGGAGAAAGCATGTACAGAACTCCAGGTAGCAGCTTCTAGGATGTCCCTAGTAGGGATGCCCCTGAGAAAGATTGTAGAGGTAGCAGCAGCCCTGGTTGAGTGGGGTCTGATGCCCTGTGGGATAGGTTTTCCATGGTGCTTATAGCAGAAATGAATGCAGTGGCCTATCCATTTTGAAATTGTTTTGAAATAGCTTTCCCCTGACCATGCAGCAAATGCCACCAGCAGTTGTTCAGATTTCCTTTGAGGTTTAGCCCTGTCCAAGTAGAATCTAAGCTGTCTGTGCACATCTAAAGAGTAAAGTATCCATTCCCCTTTGTTCTGTGGGTTAGGAAAGAAGGTAGACAAATGAATGGACTAATTAAGAGCCACACTGGATACCACCTTGGGCATGAAGGAGGGATTGGTTCGGAGGGAAACCCTGTCCGCATGAAAGATGATGAAAGGTTCTACTGCCATAAGGGCCTGTAATTCAGATACCCTTCTTGCAGAAGCGATTGCTAAAAGGAAAGCTGTTTTCCAGGAAAGAAAATTTTAAATCTGCAGTAGCAGCTGGCTCGAAAGGAGGAAGAATGAGATTCTCCAAGACAAAGTTAAGGTCCCAGGCTGGAGTTGGAGCTCTCCTGGGTGGCCTTAAATTTTTGGCCCCTCTGAAGAACTGCTTGAGCAGTGGGTGAGAGAAGAGGGGAGGCTCTGTGTTATAATGAACTGAAATGGCTGAGGCATGAATTTTGATGGAGGAAAAGGACAAGCCCTTATGAAGCATCTCAGTCAAATATTGTAGACTCAGGTAAATTGGGCACTGCTGCGCTCATCCCTTGAGATTGGTTCCAGGTACAAAATCTTTTCCATTTAGCAGCATAAGATTTTCTAGTGCTAGGCCTCCTAGCCTCTGAAATGATATCCTTCACTGATTTACTGTGTGATGGTAAAGGAGAGATTAGGTAATTAGCTAGGCTGCTAGGTTCAGGGTTTGCAGCTGAGGGTGCAGAATCTGGTTCTCCTGCTGAGACAACAGGGAAGGAGTCTGAGGCAGGTGCCATGGGGCCAAGCGTGACACTGCACAGGAGGGGGGTACCAGTGTTGGCGTGGCCAGTCTGGTGCAATTAAAATCATCCTTGGCTTGTCCTGTTTGATCTTTAGTAGTACTTTGGAGAGCAGAGGCAGAGAAGGAAAGGCATAAACTGACAGGTTTTTCCAGCTGAAGGATAAAGCATCCACTTCCAAGCTAGTTTGTAGGGAGTCCTTGTGCAAACTTTGTCCAATTGATGATTCTGGCGGGAGTCACATAGGTCTATTTCTGGGATCCCCCATCTGCTTGTCAACATGTTGAAAATCCTTGGTTCCAGTTTCCACTCATGTGGGTCCATAAATTTTCTGCTTAGTCCATCTGCCAGTGTATTTAGTTTTCCTGGCAGGAATTGAGCTTGTAGATTCAATTGGTAGCTCAAGGGTGTTCTCCACAATGCCATGGCTAGTCTGCAGAGGGGGTAAGAGTGTGTACCCCCCTGTTTGTTTATGTACCACATGACCGTGGTGTTGTCCGTCTTTTCCATTAATTGTCCTGGAAGAATGTGGTCCTTGAAGGCTGTCAGAGCATTCTGTACAGTTACCATTTCCTTTTGATTTATGTGTAAGTGCATTTGACTTGGGTTCCATTTGCCCTGAATGCACTTCCCTGCCAGGTGGGCCACCCATGCATAATCTGATGCATCTGTTAAGGTTTGGGCAGCAGGGGGTAGTGTGAATGGTAGTCCCCTGTTTTGGTGGCAGGCCTCTGCCCACCAAAGGAACTCTAGGCGTAGGCAAGGTATGATAGGAATTATTGCTCCTAGATCCTGTGAATGTTGACACCATATGCATTTTAGATACCATTGCAGTTTCCTCATATGCAACCTTGCATATGGAATTAGAAGAATGCAGGAGGCCATGAACCCCAAGGCTTGCAGTATTTGCCTTGTAGATAACTGGGTTCTTGTGGCCACTTGTCTGAAGTAGGTTGTAAAATGAATCCGTTTCTCTGGCATGAGGAAAGCCAGCTGGGAAGTTGTATTCAAGCTTGCTCCCAGGAATATAATTTGTTGACAGAGTACCAGGTGTGATTTATTTTAGTTTATGGTGTACTCCAGACAAGTCAGTATCCTTTGAACAAAGGCCAGCTGATTCAAAAGTATGTCCTGGCTTTTCTGCCTGAATTAGACAATCATCCAGGTATGGGTATATTTCAATATTTCTTTGCCTGCAGAATGCAATGACTGGAGCTAGGCACTTTGTGAATACCCTGGGTACAGTAGATAAGCCAAAGGGCAGTGCAGAGAACTGATGGTGCATGCAGCCTGCTTTGAAGCAGAGGTATCTTCTGCAAGACTCCCTGATAGGGATGTGCAGGTATGCTTCTAAGTCTAGTGTTGCCATAAATGCATCTTTGCCTAGCATAGGAAGCAGCTGGTGGAGAGTCAGCATCTTGAATTTTGGAATCACCAAAAAAGTATTTAGAGTAGAAAGGTCCTGGATAGGACGCCATGTATTGCCTTTTCTGGGTACCAGGAAAAGTCTCAAATAGAACCCTTGTCCCTTTTCCTCTTCTGGTACCAACTGAATAGCCCCCATGCTTAAGAGAGAGAGTACTTGATTTTGGGCCTCCGCCCACTGATTTGGGGGTAGATCTGGGCACCCGCTTAGTGTTGGTAAGGTGTGGAAGTTAAATCTGTATCCTTGGGACACTATTTAAAACCCATTTGTCCTGGGTAATGAGTTCCCAATTTTTGGCCTGCAGACCAATCTTTCTGCCTACAGGAGCATTCAGTTTGGAAGTGCTTAGAAGTTTTAAAAGCAAGTCATTGAGACAGTTTTCCATATAGGGGAGTCTTACTACTCCCTGATTTGGGTGCGGAACCCCCCACTGCTTAGTCTTGTGTGTCCCCTGGGACCGAAACCTGGGGTTTCTGCTATGTCTGGGTTTGGCTTGAGAAGACCTGAAGGGGCTGGAAAGGACCAATTCTTAGGAGGGCCAGAGCCTACTAAATCTAGGAGACTGAACTTGTAAGAAATCTTTAACAATTTGCATAGATTTAGCTTTATCTTCCCTCTTTTTAAGAACTTTCTCAGCCTTGTTGCCAAACAGGCGGTCCTGATTTAAGGGAGCATCCAACAACTTAGCTTTAACATGATCAGCAAAGATTGCTCCTTAAGCCAAGCATGCCTTCTGAGCACAGACCCAGTAACAGCAGTCCTGCAAGAGGCCTCTAAAGAATCAAATCCTGTTAACCAGAATGCATTAAGTCCTGTAATTCTTTATTTTCTGCACAGTCAGGCATCAACATAATTTTCTGTTTAAGCAATCCAATATCTCGTTGATATTTTAACATATGAAACTGGCAGTTTAAAGCCCTAATGGCCAAGGTTGCAGAAGTGTAAGCCTTCTTACCCAATCTATCCAGTGCCATGGAATCTCTATCAGAAGGGGTAGGATTTTTAGCAGTAGAAGCCTTAATGCCCTTGGACTTGGGTCCCTGGATCTGCAATATGATTTTTAAAAAGGAACTTGTGAGAATCGGGAACCCAGTAATATCTGTCAGGGTTTCTGGGAGCAAGAGGCAAAAAATCAGGGGTCAAACTAGATTCTGAAAAAGCATCATAAACAATGTCTAGTACAGGAGGAATAGCTGAAGACCTATGCTGAGGCAGGAGTAAGAAATCCCTAAGCCTATTTTTTTTTTGAATCAGAAAAATCCTGGCTTTCCCAGTGGAAATGCTCCTTTAGAGTATGTAAGGTTTCACCAAAAGAAAAATCCTCTGGAGGGGAAGCAGCGGGAATAGAGTCCTCTGCATCAGAATCCTCATAAGTAGATAAAGGCAAATCCAGATCATCAGAAAAATCAGAATCCTGGTCAGAAGATTCATAAACAACCTCAGTCTTAGATCTCTTAGAAGGGGGAGGCTGGCTTCCCCTGATTAGAGTTATAAGATCTTCAGCTATTCTTATTTGTTTTTTGGGCATAGAGGCCTGAGCATGTGGCTTGGGCATCAGTTTCTTAGGCATGGTTCGAGATTTAGGCCTAAAAGAAGAAGGAGGCATCGGTTTAATATGCAAGTCCATAGGCCTGAATAAACCCTCAGAAGCCGGTGCCTGCACAGCGGCTCCAGACCCATCCAAGGTAGAGACATCCGCAGGTTCCATAGTTGAAGCATCTCACGCCTCTTTTTGGATTTAGAAAAATCCTGACTTTCCCAGTGGAAATGCTTCCTTAAGGTATGTAAAGATTCCCCAAAAGAAAAACCTCAGGGGGGAGAAGCAGAAGGAATGGAATCCTCTGCATCAGAGTCCTCATAAGTAGGTATGGACAAATCCTGTTCATTAGAAGAGTCAGAAGAAACAGAGTCCTGTTCAGAAGATTCATAGTCAAGTTCAGCCCTAGGCCTCTTAGAATGGGGGGGGGGGGGTTTGACTATCCCTGATAAGAGTAATAAAATCTTCAGCCATTTTGATAATTTGTTTTTTAGGCATAGGGGCCTGAACATGTGGCCTGGGCACCAATTTTTTAGACATAGATCGAGATTTTGGCCTTAATATTGAAGGTGGTGTCGGTTTAATATACAAACCTGTAGGTCTGAATACACCCTCAGAAACTGGTGCCTGCACAGCTGCTCTGGACCCATCCAAGGTAGAGACATCCGCGGGTATCATAGGTGAAGCAACTCGCGGCATACCAGACTCCGAATGGGTCTCAGTAGAGGCCTGAGAATTAAAAGTAGCGGGTATCAGGGGCTGCAAAAGCACCTCACTGAGTACCGGCGAACTGGTGACTGGCTTAGGAGAAGCGTCGTCGGCAGTTTTGGACCTCAACAGCCTGTGTCTGTCTTCTTTGCATTTTTTTCAGTATTCCGGTAGTCGGATGGCTAACCGACGACATTTCTGGATAATTAAACCGAGAACTGAAATATTTTGAAGCAAAAATGTACCGACAACGGATAGTGAGCTGATTAAATAAAGCACAAAACCGACAGCAAGGTACATCGTGGTCAGGGCCTAGGCAAGGAATACAGTACAAATGGAAAGCCTTATGAGGTATTTGCTTCCCACAAGTAATACAATTATTAACTTTTACTGACATCGGTAAGGAGCAAGAAAAAGTTTCCCCAACGGGGTACTTAGCTTTTATGTTTAAGACTTCAGTTCTGAAACTCGAAAACGAAAATTTCAGGAGTTGGCCAACCAGCACTTATGAACTGCTTCTGCTTCGGGCACCGCACGGCAAGAAAGACTGATGTAATGACATCGGCAGCATGTTTTATATCCCTGACGACCTGATGTCATGGAAGAAGGGGCAGCAACGGAAGCAGGACCCAAGACTTTGTTAATCAGGCTGACTGAGGGCAACCTGCCAGCAGATTACCCAAATGTAATGACTGCAACAGTGAAACACGAATAACATCCGCAGGTTCCATAGTTGAAGCATCTCGCGGCATACTGGACTCTGAATGGGTCTCAGTAGAGGCCTGTGAATCAGAAGTAGCAGGTATCAGGGGGCTGCGAAAGCACCTGAGTACCAGTGAACTGGCAACTGGCTTAGGAGAAGCGTCGTCGGCAGTTTTGGACCTTGGCGGACTGTGTCTGTCTTTATCCTTGCGTTTTTTAGGAATCCTGGTAGTCGGATGGCTAACTTACGACATTTATGGATAATTAAACCAAGAACCAAAATATTTAGAGGCAAAAATATACCGACGACGGATAGTGCGCTGAATAAATAAAGCACAAAACTGACAGCAAGGTACGCTGTGGTCAGGGCCTAGGCAAGGAATACAGTACGAATGAAAATCTTTATGATGTATTTGCTTTCCACAAGTAATGCAATTAGTAACTTTTACTGACAATGGTAAGGAGCAAGAAAAAGTTTCCCCAACGGGGTAATTAGCTTTAGTTGAAGACTTCTGTTCTGAAACTCGAAAACGAAAATTTCAGGAGTCAGCTGACCGGCACTTGTGAACTGCTTCGGGCACCTCACGGCAAGAAAGACTGATGTAATGGCATTGGCTGCATGTTTTATAACCCTGATGACCTGATGTCATGGAAAAAGAGACAGCAACCGACACAGAACCCAAGACTTTGTTAATCAGGCCGACTGAGGGCTACTGCAAGCAGATAACCCAAATGTAATGACTGCAATAGTGAAACACGAAGAACATCTGATGACTAGCTTAACGGAAGTGTCATTGGCAGTTTCAGACCTGTGCGGTCCGTCTCTGTCTTTATCCTTATATTTTTTTGGAAGATCGGTAGTCGGATGGCTTACTGAAGCCATATCAGAATACAGGGAATGATAGCAACAATATTTAGCTACAATAAGGGCCTAACAATGTATAGTTCTGGCACTGAACAAAGCACAAAAGCGACAGCGAGGTACGTCGTGGTCTGGGCCTAAACAGGTGATGCAGTAAGAAGGGAGTCTTGGTGTGGTATTTGCTTTCCACAGGTGAGACAATTAACTTTTTCTGACATCAGAGCGAGCAAGAAAAAAGGATCCCCAATGGGGTACTTAGCTTTAGAAGACTTCAACTTTAATTCGGAAACGAAACTCAGGTAGCGGCCAAACGGCACACGTGCGAACTGCTTCTGCCTCCTTGGCAAGAAAGACAGATGTAATGGTATCGGCTGCCTGATTTTATACCACTGATGACCTGATGTCCATCCTGGAGTGACAGCAACTGACACAGAAAGACTAAGCCTCTGGTATTAGGGCCGACTGAGGACTACTCCTGGCAGGATAACCCAAGTGTGATGACTGCAACAGTGAAACACAAAACATCTTGAAGGCCAGCAGGCAGAGAATAAGGCCCAGCAGGATGTGTACCAGTTGTTTACAGGTGTGTAACTTGGAGACCTATTGAAATATAGGTAGTACAGGAGGGTTTAAGACTAGGGGGGACTGGAGGGCAGGAAGGAATGATGCAACATGGAAGAGAAGGACATCTATGGTTATGGTAAGATTTTATACAACTATTCTGTGTCCTATTCCTATGTTGCAGTATTCTAGGTGTGGGAGCGTACCACAGCTTAAGAGGAGGAGAGGATGGTGGTAGATGTAGAGGGTTCTACAAGACCCTCCAGGATTGCTCTGGCGAATCCTGTTCTAGCAATGGAAACTTGATCCAATTTGTAATGTTTAGTGAAGGTGTGTAGAGTGTCCCAGGTGGCTGCTTCCAAAATGGATGCTGTGTCTAGGCCTTTCATGAAGGCCCTTGAGGTGGGCACAGCTCTAGCTGAATGCTCCTTGATTCCCATTGGTGGTTCCTTTCCATGGTGAGAGTAGCAGAAGCAAATATCTTTCCTGATTTAGCATGCAATGGTTTGCTTGGTGACTGCCTTGCCCAGGGCTCTGAGGTGGAAGGAGACAAACAGCTGGTTAGTCTTTCTGATGGCCTTGGTCTTGTCCAGGTATAATCTAAGTTGTCTGTGTACATCCAGGGAGTGCAGTATCCTCTCACCTTTGTTAGTGGGTGATGGAAAAAAGGTGGACAGATGAATAGACTGGTTGAGAGAGAGAGAGAGATCATTGACCACTTTTGGCATAAAGGAGGGGTTGGTTCGCAAGGACACCCTGTCTTTGTGGAAGACTGTGTAGGGGGGACAGGCCATTAGAGCCTGCAGTTCTGACACTCTTCTGGCTGAAGTGATAGCCACCAGAAGGACGGTCTTCCATCTACACATCTGTAAGGAGGAAAGGCCGGCAGGTTCAAAGGGATGTTGGGTTAATTTCTCTAAGATGTAGTTAAGGTCCCAAGGCAGTGGGATAGGTTTCCTAGGTGGTCTCATGTGCAAGACCCCTTTAAGGAAGAGCTTTACATTGAGCCTGGCCAGCAAAAGTGTTTCCAGGGGCAGGCAGGCTGATATGGCCGAGAGATGAACTTTTACAGAAGAATAAGAAAGGTCATGAAAGGTCATTTTTCAATTGTAACAAGTAGTTTAGAACCATGGTAACCTTGGTGGAGCAGGGGTCCCTTCCCTTTTGCAGACACCATTTTGCAAATCTTTCCCATTTAGCCAGGTAAGATTTTATGGTGGTAGGTTTCCTTGCCTCCCTTAGGACCGACAGCACGTACTCTGAGTAGTGGTGTCTGAAAGGAATCAAAAGTTTATCACTCACAGAGTCAGAGACATCTGTACCTGTGAGTGTAGGAGAGTTGAACAAACACAAAACAAACCTGAAATAAAGAAACCAAGTGAAGTAGCTGGATTGGACCCACTCACAAGTAAAAATAGATGAAAGACTCTGTTGTAGTAAATGAAATTCACTTCATTCACTCCACAAAAACAAATGAATTGTTCACCAAGGATAAGCACTTCCGTCTAGAAGACCTAGACTTCATCAGACAACTTATCACAAGTGGGAACTTCCTTATATACACAAGTACAACAGGAAGTGACATAAGCAATAAAACAATTAAAGAAGCACAATTAATTTAAAGTAATACAAGCACAATGTTAGTAGTCCTGGTAGTGAATGCATTCAAGTGATAGATAACCTGATTTCAAAAACACACACACAAACATACAACCCCCTAATAAATACAAAATAAATGCTAAACGTCATAAATATATGCATAAAAATATAAATATATATAAAAGTGTTTAAAATGGAAATGTAAAAGGCGGTTTTATGCAATGGATACTATTAAGTTAAATACATAAATACTGAAATAAATACTGGTGAGGTAGATTTACCTCTCTAATGCTTTTAATTTCAGAATAGGGCCAATAGCAATGTGTTCATTAAGACCTGGCCAGTTCCCTGCATTTAAATGCAACTGCCAATATAATTCTCTTTTTCCAAAAATAATGACCAAGGCCCCCCCCCCCCTTTATGTCAGTGCTAATACTATCTATAATAAAAAATTGAAACTTGTGATTAACGTTCTCCATTATATGCTTACTTAGGGCATTGGTCTCTCTCATTTTTAATATCATATAGATATTTGTATACAAGTTTTTTAAACTTCCGGTCAGGCTTGCCAATGTAATAAGAACAGACACTGCACATAGCACAATAAATAACTTTCACAGAGCCACAATTATATTTCTGGTTAATCCTAATCTCTACATTGTTGATGTAAAATGTGTTCCCTTCTTTTGTGTATCTGCAGTAGTTACATCTACCACATTTATTCATAAAACCAGACCTGTGGTTGGAATAGATATTACTAGTCTCAGATATATTTTTCAAGTTCTTACCTCTTCTGTATACTATGGTGGGTTGTAATCCTATTAAAGGTCTAATGTTCTTCTCATGTCTAAGGATGGACCAATTTTTTACTAAAATGACTCAGCATAAAACTAGTTTGTGTAAAAATAGTGATAAAGGAAGTTTTAAAATCTCTACTTTCTTCAATTGTAATATTGTCATGTTGATTAGTAGATGCAACATTTATAGTAACATCACCTGAAAGTAGATGCAAATGAAAACCACGCTCCCTCTTGTTAACAACCTCAATCATAATGTCACTTATAAATTTAAAAGGGTATCCTCTTTTCACAAACATCTGTTTTAAATTATCACATTCATTCAGGAATTCCTACATGCCAGACACCATACATGCTGCCCGCATGAATTGGCCCTTTACAATTGCCTTCTTTTGTTTTATAGGGTGGGCACAGGAGAAATGCAATAAAGAATTTGAGTACGTACTTCTTCTAAAAATCTTTGCTACAAACTTATTCTTTAGATAATCTTTCACCAAGAAAATGTCTAAGAAAGAAATCATGTTGAGGTCACTGGTGTGAGTGAACTTTAAAAATTTTGTGGTAGTTTCAATATAATCAATAAAATCATCAATAAGTCCATCCCATAGAACAAACATAGCATCCAAAAACCTGGTATAGAACTTAATATGCTTAAAATAGCATGAGGGAAATAAACATTTTTTCTCCCATTGCCTGACCACAATATTAGCATAGAGACCACCACATGCAGAGCCCATAGCCACTCCCTCTTGTTGCAAACATATTTCTTTGTTAAACAATATAAAATTGTTTTTAAGAACCATTTCTATCAATTTTGTGTAGACTTAAAACATCAAAATGTGCAATGCCTTTTTCATGGAGGTACTGTGTAAACCAATCTAACCCCGTATCATGGGGCATGACTGAATACAAGTCCTTAATGTCAATGGTTATAAAAATATAAGCAACCTTGAAAGGTATTTTGTCCGTAGCTTCTAAAAAACTCCATGAGTCCTTGCAAATGTGTGTCGCATTAAAAACATGTTCCTTTAACTTTTTATCCAAATATTTTGCCAAGGGGTGGGTAATGGAGCCCTTAGAGTCTACCATGGGGCGCATGGGTGGTTGAACCAGGTTTTTGTGTAATTTCGGAAAACCAAACATAACAGTTTGGGGTAAGGAACCAATAAATAATTAAGAACATCTAAAGATATTGAACCCTCAATAAAAAGATCTTGTTCATTTCGTATATGGTTATATGCACCATTAAGTTCATTTACAGACGATTTTGTAGTTTTTCCTTCTAGAATGAATAACATTTTATTATTACAATCCTCGTAATTCATCAAAACTACACCTTCTCCCTTGTCTGGTTTCATGATTTTAGTGGTATGTGAACATTTTTTTATTTCTTCAACAATCTTTTTCTCACTAAAATTAACATTCCCATTGGTAAATTTTGAATTGCGTATATCCAATTCACAAATATTCTCAAATAAATGGACAGTAGGGTGAAGTGGGGGATTGTAAGTACTAGAAATAGCCAAGGGGTTAAACAAAGGAACTAGAAGCAGAGTTTTTGAAAAGGATTTTTAAATTCAATTTGCGTGTGTACATTCTCAAATCCATTAAAATATTAGAAATATCTGGGGAGTGATTGGTTTCTTTATTTCTAGTGTAGAAGATTTCCTTTGCCTTGTGACAGTAGGTCCACCTTGTAGGGTAATGAAGTGATTGCCCTTGGCTAGTTTGTGAAGTAGGGGGAACCAGTGCTGCCTTGGCCATTAGGGAGTCACTAAAGATTTTTGATTTGTCCTTCTGGATTTTCAGGAGGACTTTCTGAATCTGTGGGAATGGGGGGAAGGCATAAAGGAACTTCCCCTCCCAAGAGATAGTTAAAGCGTCCACTCTCCATGCTAGAGGGGAGTGGGTTTTTGAGCAGAAGCTCTGCAGTTGCCTGTTCTGGGGGGAGGCAAACAGATCTATTTGTGGAGCACCCCACTGGTGGACTATGTCTAAGACCACCTCCCTGTTCAGCATCCACTCTTGTTGAGGCGAGGAGGTCCTGCTCAAGAGGTCTACTTGGTGGTTGTCCTGTGAGGGGATGCAGACCACCTGCAGGACTAAGTTGAGCCAGGAGGCTAAGTCCCATAGCAGCAGGGATAGACTGGGTAGCTGATAGGCCTTTGTTCCTCCCTACTTGCTGAGGTACCACATCACCATGGTGTTGTTGGTTATAATCTGGAGCACCCCTGGAAACAGAAGGGGGTGAAGGTCTTTAGAGTTAAGGAAACTGCTGTCATTTCCCCTGATATTGATGTGTTTGGCCTGAAAAGAGGGATGCCACTTCTCCTGAGGCCAGAGTTGTTCCCCAACCTAAATCTGAGGCATCTGTAGGCATAACTTGGGCTGGGGTGGGGGTCTGTAGTGGGAGCCCTGGGTTCAATTTCACTTGCTGGATCCACCAGTTGATTTCTGTTTTCAGACAGGGAAGGAGGGGAATAGCCTGCTCTAGGGGATGTAGGTGCTGGGACCAGGTGTTCTTCAGGAACCATTGCAGCTTGCGCATGTGCATTCTTGCCAGAGGTAGCATGGGGATGGTTGCTGCCATCAAATGCACGAGGCGAAGAAAATGCCTTGCCATCACCTTTCGGGATAGTAGAGCTTCCTGGAAGTGAGAAGTTAGACAGAACCTTGTCTTGAGGTAGAAAGGCCTTCATTGTGTCTGTTCTGATTCTGCAGCCAAGGAAAATCCTGTCCTGGCTTGGGATCAGAGAGGATTTGGGGAGGTTGATGGTGAATCTTAGGTTCTGCAGAAGGGACATGGTGAAATGTAGATGCTTTAGTACAGCATCCCTGGACTCTGCAGAATCAGGATGTTGTCCAGATAAGGGTAAATTTGTATCCCTTGAGTTCTGCAGAAGGCAATGACTGGCGCCAGGCACTTTGTAAAGACCCTGGGAGCCATGGATAAACCAAAGGGTGGGGCAGTAAATTGGAAATGAGAGGAAGGGCCAGAGAAATGCAGGAATTGTATGTGGGAACTCCTGATGGGTATGTGTGGGTAGACTTCCTTTAGGTCTAGGGTGACCATGAAGGCCTTGGCTGGAATGAGAGGCAGCAAAGTGGAGAGAGAGAGCATTTTGAAGGAGGGTACCTGAAGATGTAGGTTTAGAAAGGACAGATCTAAGATGGGTCTCCAGGGGCCATCTTTTTTGGGGACCAGGAAGAGACGGGAGTAAAACCCTTTTCCTTCTTGTCCTGGAGGAAAGGGTTCTAGGGTGCCTAGCTGTAGAAGATCTGCCAGAACTTGTGGCATGAGATGGGCCTGGTTTTTGGGGAGGGAAGGGATGCCTCTTCTGGGTGGCTTCTCTTTCCAGGACAGGAAGTACCCTTTTTGGATAATGTTTAAGACCCACTGGTCTGAAGTGATGGATTGCCAAAGGGGGAGACAGTGGGAAAGGCAGGCTGAGAGGGGGAGGTGGGCAAGGCAGTCATGCATTACTGGGGCCTCCTCTGTCCTGAAAGGGCTGACTGGTTTGCTGTGGTGGAGCAGAGGATCTGGAGTTAGTAGGTCTTCTGGCCCCTATCCTGGACCTGGAAGAGGAGGGCTGTGGAGTACATCTAACAAAATGTGGCTTTAGCAGGGTAATTCCTTTAATACTTGGGTATGGGTGACACCAGCAGGTGCTTAATGTCCTGGAGATCTTTGCTTTTTTCTTGTAGATTTTTAAAAAGGTCAGTGGATTGTTTTCCACACAGCACATTGTGGTCTAGAGGGGCGTCCAGGATTTTAGCCTTGAAGTCCTCAGGGAGGTTTTGGAGTCTTAGCCAGGAGTACCTCCTGAGGGCTGAAGCTGCTGCAGATCTGGCAGATGCTTCTGCAGCATCATAGCTGCACCTTATGGAGTGCCTGGCTACCTGCTGGGCCAAGGAAAGTTTGGATGAGATGTCGATCTTGCTGGGACTGTCAGGCAAGGAAGCCAGCATGGAGGAGGCTTGAGAGACCAAGTCTAACGCATACTTAGTTATGTGGGTCTGATAATTTATGGCTCTGAAAGCCAAAGTAGAAGTGTACACCTTCTTCCTCATCATATCCATGTACTTACTCTGTCTTTGTCAGTGGCAGTAGGGAGGCAGAAGGCAGCCGTCTAGATTGCTAATCTGCTATGGTGGCAATAACAGCTGGGTCCGCCAAGGGTGGCTTAACTAAAAATTTGTGGTTCTATGGTACTTTATATAAGCAGTCAGGATGCTTAGGGGCTGAGGCTGGGAGTCTGGGGTCTTAGAGGCTGCATCGAAGGCATCCAAATAAGCAGGCAGAACAGGGGGAAGTGCTGAAGGGGAGGGTGATTCCACATGCAGCAGTTCAAAGCACCTTTTTTGTGACAGTCATTTGGGAAGTGTCCCATTTAAAGTAATCCCTCATCTTGGTGATGGTTTCACCAAACGTAATGTCCTCAGGGGGAAGAGTCCCCCTCCACAGATTCATCTGGAGAGTAATATTCCTGGGGGGAGGCAAACTGGGAAACATAAGAAATGGACTCCTCTGATGCAGAGAAATAAGAGTCATGTTCTTCCCTGACCTGAGGGGTTATGGATGGGAGGGAAGAAGCAGAGACAGGCCTAGGGCTTAGAAGAGACAGGGTGGAAGTGGCTGAGGCTGAAGGCCTAAGGGCCATGAAGGATTGCATGAGAGAGGAAGTGAAGGCCTGCCAATCCAGTGCGACTTCTGAAGAGGAAATATGTTTAGTTTTCTGCTTCATTTTGGCTGGAGAGGAAGTAGAAAGTGGCCTGGCGTCGGGTCTGGAGATTAGCACATCCGAAGTCTGGATCCCTGCTGGAGGTACCACCAAAACTGGTCCCACCTTGATCTCGACAGGTGCCGATGTCTGAGTCAGCTCTGAGGACGTGCCAGTTGGCTGCGAAACGGCTTCCTCAAGGGATGTTGCTGCAGTTGACGGATCATCAGAGCATGCCTCAACCTCGAGATCAGCAGTTTGCGGTGCATTGGTAAGCAGAGCAGCAGGCGAAGAAGTCCTAGGAAACTTGGCTTTCTTGAGCAAAGGTTGGGGTGCAGCCTCCGATGCAGGATCCATCCTAAGGGCTAACCGTTTGAGGCATTGGCTCTTGAGGTAGAGATTTAAAGCAGCTAGATGGCTGCACAATGTCTTAGACACAAACTATTTACAAATAGCACAGGAGGAGTGATCGTGTTCCCGGCCTAGGAAAAAAAACAAACCTGTCATGGGCGTCCTTGTGGGAAATTTGGCACCCGCATTGGCACTTTCACTTTTTTCCTGACATCAGCTAACGGCTACAACAACCAAGCGTTAGCTATAACAATCATCAAAAATAAGAAAGTTTGAAACCCAATGGGCTACTTATTTTTTAAGATGCGATGTCTGTGAAGAAGCGATCGTATGATGCGAATGTCGTCTGCAGCTGAAAAGTTCTGAGGATTGTGTATGCAGACATCACATTTAAGGCCCCTTGGTTTATAGCCCTAAGTGTGACGTCCCACGCACACTAGAGCAGCCGAGCTACAGCTTTTGTATAGAAGCCGACATGCGAGTCGCCTGAGGGCAGGAATTCCCAGACCTAGAATACTGCAACATAGGACTAGAAGGACATCTTAGAAGATATGGAGATAAATATAAAGGAAAAGTACAAAATAAGCAATTTATTGATTACCCAAAAGGTTTTATAGAGAATTGGGAAAGAAAGTAAAAGGAATTGAAAGACTGCTAAACAAAGAAGAAATAGATGCATTTTGGAGAAGTATCTATGAAGATTCTGTGGAACATAAAGATGCTAACAGAATAGAAGTAAAAGAAAGAATAAGAGGGTTAAAGGTACAGGATATGAAATGGGTTGAAGTAACAGCTAGAAAGATTTAAACAGTTAAGAAAAGCCCCTAATTGAAAAACCCCAGGCCCAGATGCAGTAACCTAACTTTTGGCTGAAAGCATTAACACCTTTACATGAAGATTTAGCCATGCCTAAGAACTATTTATATGCACACCCCGAACAGACACCAACCAGGTTAACAGGAAAAACAATGCTACTTGAGTGAACCTGCAAGCTACCCTCAAAATTATAGACCAGTAATTTGCCTTCCGACGACATATAAACTATACACGGGAATTTATGATGACAGAGTTCATAGTCATTTAGAAGAAAACTCAGTTATGGCAGTAGAACAAAAGGGCTATAAAAGAAATTCATATGGAACAAAGGATCATTTGTTAAATAAAATCATAGTGGAGAACTGTAAAAAGAGAAAGAACCTAAGCATGGCATGGATTGAGTACAAAAAAGCATTTGAAAGTATCCTACATTCATGGATAAAAGTGTGCTTAAAAATGTATAAGATATACCTTGCCTGATAGACTATATTACAGTGACCATGAAACAGTGGCAGACCACTCTGCAATTAAGCCATGAGAAAGGACAATTATCTCAGGGATAAAAATTCAAAGCGGGAATATTTCAGGGTGACTGGCATCACTACTATTCTGCCTTTCCCTTAACCCATTAAGCTTTTTACTTGGCTTATGCCACAGCTATATAGTGGATATAAAAAGTGTACACACCCCTTGTAAAATGATGGGTTTTTGAGATATGAAAAAATGAGACCACAATAAATCATTTGAAAACTTTTCCCACCTTTAATGTGGCCAATGATCTGTACAATTCAATTGAAAAACAAATCTATTAGGGGCAAAATATAAAAAAAACGTACAATAAGCTGGTTGCATAAGTGTGCACACCCTTAAACTAATACTTTATTGAAGCACCTTTTGATTTAATTACAGCAGTCAGTCTTCTTGGGTAGGAGTCTAAGCATGGCACATCTTCACTTGGCAATATTTGCCCACTCTTCCTTGCAGAAGTGCTCCAAATCTGTCAGATTGTGAGGGCATCTCTTGAGCACAGCTCTCTTCAGGTCACCCCACAGATTTTCTATTGGATTTAGGTCTGGCTGGGCCATTCCAAAACTTGAATTTTCTTCTGGTGAAGCCATACTTTTGTTGATTTGGATGTATGCTTGGGGTCATTGTTATGTTAAAAGGTGAAATTCCTCTTCATCTTTCTAACAGATGCCTGAAGGTTTTGGGCCAAACATGATTGGTGGTTGGAACTGTTCATAATTCCTTCTACCTTGACTAAAGCCCCAGTTCCAGCTGAAGAAAAGCAACCCAAATGCATTATACTGCCACCACCATGCTTCACTTTGGGGGTGTTCTTCTGGTGATGCGAAGTGTTGTTTTTGCGCCAAACTTATCTTTTGGAATTGTGTCCAAAAAGTTTAACTTTGGTCTCAGACCATAACACATTTTCCCACATGCTTTTGAGAGACAATGTATTATTTTGCAAAAATTAGCCGGCTCTGGATGCAAGAAAAGGCTTCAGTCTTATGACCCTACCCCATAGCCCAGACATATGGAGAATATGGGAAATTGTCACATGTAGTACACAACCAATACTTGCCAGAAATTCCTGCAGCTCCTTCAATGTTGCATTAGGTCTCTGGGCAGCCTCCCTGACCAGTTTTCTTTGTCTTCTCATCAATTTTGGAGGGACGTCCAGTTCTTTGCAATGTCACTGTTGTCCCATATTTTCTCCACTTTTTGATGACCATCTTTACTGTGTTCCATGATATATCCATTGCTGTGGAATTTTTTTTGTACTCTTCTCCTGACTAAAACCTTTCAACAATGAGATCCCTTTGATGCTATGCAAGCCCTCTGTGAACCATGGCTTTTGCTACAGCAGGCAACTGAGTAAACGTCAGGAAAATCCTACTAGGACAGCTGAACTTTATTTTGGGTTAATCAGTCTCTCTTCAATTGATGGCAGGTGTGTACCCAAGAAGACAGAATGCTGTAATTAAATCAAAAGGTGCTTCAGCAAAATATTAGTTTAAGGATGTGTACACTTATGCAACCAGCCTACTGTACATTTTTTTATACCCCCCCAAACGGATTTGTTTTTCAATTGAATTGTACAGGTTATAGGTCACATAAAAGGTGGAAAAAGTTTTGAAATGATTTATTGTGGTCTCATTTTGTTATCACAAAAACCTGTCAATTTAACAGGTGTGTGTATACTTTTTATATCCACTGTAATTTGGCTCCCCGAAAACAAAGCGTAAAGACTTCTCTTTGTCGATGATTTAAAACTGTATAACTTATCAGATGAGAAACTGAAAGAACTGTAAGTTGTCAAAACTTTTTCAGATGATACAAGAATGTCATTTTGTCTTGATAAATGTGCAAAAGCAACCTTTAAGGCAGGAAGACTGCAGCACCAGCAAAACATCAGTTTGGGGCAAGAATGTGATATAAAAGAACTTGAGCAAGTAGTGTATAAATATTTGGGAACTAATGAAGATCAACAATAAAACATGAACAAATGTGAATAAAACTTGGTAAGGAATACATCAGAAGACTTAAAATAATCCTGAAAACAGCTCTGACATCTAGAAACAATATCCAAACTATAAACCAATTTGCTCTTCTTGTCCTAACTTAATTTTGGAGTGATTGGCTGGCCCCAAAAGGTGTTGGATAGATTAGATAGGAAAACAAGGATGCTTCATGCTCACCAAATGATTTATAAAAATCCGTGTATACCAAGATTATATATTCCCCATTCCGAAGGAGGGATAGGCCTCCTTGAAATTGATTACATGTATAGATCTGCAATTGTGGAACTTCACACATCTGCTGACCTCACAAGACCCAAATGTTGTGAAATGTTTTGAAACATGAGAACAAATCTAAGACGACTTCTCTGCTTAATTTAACAGAAACATATCGGTGTCAAGCAGGAATGGAAATCAAATTAGAAGTAGATAAAAATCAGGCAGCAACTGAATGTGCCAAAAAACAAAATGTAAGGTGAAGGACCAGATGAGAAGGCAAGAAGCGTGGAAAAAGTATAAATATAAATGCAAGTATAGAAAACTTCTGGAATAACCTCACGTTGATCAGGAATGAACAGAGGAATGGTTAAGGAGAGGCAAACACAAACCAAGAGATGAAAGGTTAATACTGGCAGCCGAAGATAGTGGGCTACGTACACGTTGGTTTACAAAGTCAATTGAACATGTGGGGGAAACAGACAAATGTAGGTTTTGTAAAACTGAATTGGAAACAGTTGCACACCTCACTGCTGCTTCCGACATACTAATGGCAGGAGGAAAGGCATGATAACGTGGCAAGATTGTTGCACTGGGAATTGTGCAAACATTATAGTATTGAAGTGACTGAAAAATGCTGGAAACATGAGCAACAACGGTCTACACATCACATTACCGCCCAATGAAAAGCGCAAACACTTTCATCGATCTGATGTCGAAAGCAGAAAAAAGAGTAGTCACAGAACATCGATTTTTTCACAGGGAAAAAAAATCAGTGGCCTGTCTTCAGGAATTTGCCATTTCCACCACTATGGTGTGATCTCAGAGTTGGTGTATTTAAGTAGGTGGGGTGTGGGGGGCACAGCCCCCCACTACATTTTATGTTTAAACTTTTTTTTTGCAGAGCAGGGAATTTTTTCCCTGGGAAAAAATTCACTGTTCCAGGTTTTCACTTTTTTGTCATTTCGATATTATCGGTACAATGAAAGAGCATTCACTCTTTTCATCATGCAATATGATATAAACGTGAGCCACAAAGCATTATAGAAAATTATGAAGTTTATATCACATGAGATCACCCATTATCAACAGTTCAAAAGATAGATGCTAGAAAACCGGATATAGTGGTCCAAGAAAAGACAAGAGTAGCACCAATAATTGAAATCGCCACACCTAGTGACAACAGTGTCTTGCATCTAGAGAGAGTCATAAAATATCAGGATCTGCAGGCAGAAATGAGATCAATGTGGAAGACAGATACCCAGACAGTTCCAACAGTAGTAGGAGCAATAGGTCTTAAATAAAATCTACAATCGTATTTAGATGTTACCAATCCATTAGTCATTACTGGGCACATTGCAGGTGCTGCGAAGAGTACTTTTGGCTGACGAAGACTGAAATACTAATTTCATGAACTTTAATCGTACTTTGACTTAGGAATGGGGTTCATTCACGTCATGGTATTAGAAACCCAAAAGATTTGGAGAAATAAAAGTGTGAAGCCTTGCCAATGACAGCACTGGAATAGTGGAAACCATTGGGCACAGGAGTCTTGAGATACTGCCACCATGGTGGTTATTTATTTGGTCTGAAGAACCAAGAGCAGATACTGTTAGATCTTCCACCTTCTGGGTGGGCAAGAATGCCTTCATGATATCTGTCCGAATCCTGCACCCTAGGAACACTAGATCCTAGGCAGGGGTCAGGTTCGACTTGGGGTAGTTCATCTGGAAACTCAGTGCCTGCAGCTGGTGGGTTTCTCTACAATCCATCTGGATAACCAGGTTGTCTACATAGGGGAAAATCTGGATCCCTTGGGTCTTGCAGAAGGCAATCACTGCTTCCAGGCACTTGGCAAAGACCCTCAGTGCTGTAAAGAGGCTGAAGGGCAAGGCCAAGAATTGATGAGAAGTGGCCACAGAGCAACTAAGGTATCTCCTGAAATTGGGCCTTATGGGTATGTGAAGGTAGGCATCCTTTATGTCCAAAATGACAGTGGAATGGAGGGGGAGAAGGCTTCAAGAATGGCAGGTATTCGCAGGCTACCTGCTTTGCCTTGAAACTGAGGCTTCTGAGCTGGGGGTTGTGTAGGTCTGGCAGGAGTGGATGGCTTCCTGGCAGCTTTCCTAGATCTGGAAGGGGTAGTGGGAGCAGTGCGTTTCCTAATAAACTGTAAGATTGGTAGTTCCTATGAAACTTGGGGACAGGAGAGACAAATAGATGTTTTAGGTCTTGAAGTTCTTTCCCTTTTGTTAAAATCTTAAATAGCTCTGCTGCCTTAGTACCAAACAGAGCAGAGTTATCTAAAGGTGCATCAAGAAGGTTTGCCCTGATGTCAAGAATACCTTTAGAGGACAGAAGCTGATGCAGCAGACCTTGCTGATGCCGCCTCAGCATCATAGCTGCACCTAACACTGTCTGGTGACCTGGGAAGTCAGAGAGACGAGGCTGGAAAGTTGAGCTTTGACCATGGAATCAGGTATGTCAGACAACTGTTTAGTTACTTTTTTCTAGAAGTGCCAAGGCATATTTGGACATATGGGTCTGACAACTGACCGCCCTGAAGGACATGGTGGAGGATGTGTAGACCTCTTTGCCCAAACAATCTATAGCCTTGCTATCTTTGTCTGTAGGAAGGAGTTTGGAAGCCCCATCTGCAGAGACAGATTGTGCCTGTGTCTGCTGCAGGACATTTCACTAGGAATTTAGCAGTCTCTGGGACTTTACAGAACCTATGCTATCTTTGTCTGTAGGAAGGAGTTTGGAAGCCCCATCTGCAGAGACAGATTGTGCCTGTGTCTGCTGCAGGACATTTCACTAGGAATTTAGCAGTCTCTGGGACTTTACAGAACCTATCAGGCCTATAGGGAGCAGGGGTTAACCGTCTGGATTCAAAGAAGCGGCACTAAAAACATCTAGGATTGCAGGCAGTACTTTGAGATAGCTGAAGTCGGGGAATCCATCTGGAGAAGTTCATAGTACTTTTTCTGTACCTCTGTCATCTCCGATGAATCCCAATTTAAAGTGCTCCCTCATCTTAGCAATGGTCTCATCAAAGATGAGATGATCTGCTGGGGAATCTGCTTCAGCAAACTTCCTCTGGGGAGGCATAGCCAAGAAGGGAGGGAAGTTGAGACAGGAGAGGGATTCCTCTGAAGTGGACTCAGGATTCCTCCTCCACCACCTGAGATGAGTCTAATGCTAGGGGCCTAGGACTCAACACAGTGGGAAGGACTGGAGAAGCTACAGAAATAGTAGGTTACAGGGTTATGAATGCATTGAAAAGGATTTGTGAGCAAGCTTGCCAATCTAGTTGGCTTTTAACAGTAGGAGTGGTATGCTTCCTCTTTCCTTTAAGGAAGGCCTTGGTGGCATCTGGGCCAGAGAAAGCCTAGGGTCGGATGGCAGTGTGGCATGGGAGGGATCCATCTTGGTCAGCTGATGCAAGCCTGGGTTCCCCCTCAGCATCAGAAGCAGACATCTGCAGGGCCTCCACGGATGTGCTCTTCACACGGTGTTCTGCAGCTTCCACGCTGGTACTCACTACACCCAAATCAGCAGGAACCGATTGTTCCTCCAGGCTGTCGGCCACAGGATGAATGTTGGGAGGTGCAGCTATGGTTTCAGGCCTTAGGGTCTTGGCCTTTTTCTTGGGTGGCTTGGCAGGCAGATCAGACAAGCCCCTCCATACCTAATGCTAACTGTTTAAGATGTTATTTACTCAGGGTGTGGATTCTGCCTCAGTGTTTTTTGGATGAAGGCCTGGCAAATGGGGCAGGCCTTGTGGTTTTGGGATGGTCCTAAGCAAAAGAGGTAAAGCTCATTGGAGTCTTTATGGGAAATCTGATGGCCACATTTGCACTTGCCCCTTTTAGATGACATGAACACACTAGTATGCAATGACAACAAAGGGTCCACAACGGGGTATTTATCTGAAGGATTTTTGATCCAATGGCCAGTATGGCAGGAACAGCTGACGTCTGACTGGTGGTAGAGAAGGTCTGATGTCTGGTACATGCAGACATCACTTTTATGGCCCACGCTCGTCTAGCCATGTCAGACATCCCACACACCTTGCAATACTACAGGCTTTTGAAGACTGGCCGAATGTTCAGGTAGCAAGAGGAGACAACCCAAGAGTAAAAAATACTGCAAAATGTGAATAGAAGGACATCAGATGCTCTGTTATCCATTCCATTTTGCTATAGTAATCTTTGAAACTGGTTTCTCCTCTTGGTTCTATGTAGGTAAAAACAAACTTGTCTAGGAGATGAAGGGTATATTCCTCCTTTATTCTCAAATTTTAAGAAAATTTGTAGGTTAATGACTTATGTTTGATTCAGGTGACACTTTAGGTAGAAAGGAAGCATTAGTGTGCAGGGTAACCCCATCATTGTGAAAAATTAGATAGGGTGGTTCTGAATAGTGCGCTTGGAGTTCTGAAACTCATCTTGCTGAAGCAATTGCCACCAAAAAAGACAGTTTTTCAAGATAAAAACTTAAGGTCTACTTTAGCTAAGGGTTCAGAGGATTACTAAAAATTGCAATACCAAAGTCAAATAGATCCCAAGGTGAGTGGGATCTCGAATTGGAGGCCCAAGCAAAAATTTACCTTTTAAGAAAGCATTGCACAGCTTAGTTGAAGCTAAAGGAGAAGCCTTATTGCCAATGTGGTAGATGGAGATGGCTGCTAACTGTACTTTAATAGCAGAGAAGCTTGCCCCAGTATGAAAAATAGAGGCAAGGAAATTAAAATGGTTTGGGATTGCAGCAGTAAAGGGATCCAAGTCTCTGATCACTCACAAAGAAAATGTTTTCCATTTGGTCTTGTTTGGTTGAAGGTTTGTGAGATGAAGAAAGGATTTGATGAACTGTAGAGGAAAGCCTGGAATTTCGAGCCATCATTGGTATTGGAGAAATCATGAGGTCAACTTAAGGCCTGCAATGCCTGGATGAATCATCTCTGATGGGTGAAACAGAAGATCTGGACTGGGGTCCAGTGTCCATGGAGGACATACTAGACCAGAAGAGAGCAATAAGGATTACTCTGCTCAACAGACTGGCTTTTGGAAGAAACGAGTATTAGGGGTAGAAGAGAGTAAGCACAAAGGAGACTGGTGGGCCAAACGTGGACTAGGGCATCTCTTGCTGACTTGTCCCTGGGAGGAGTTAGGACAAAGAACCTGCTGCATTTACTGAGGGGAGAGGCAAACAGATTGCAGCATGGTTGACGACCTCTGTGGAATATCTTTGCCACTGATAGAGACCACTTGTCAGGATGGTCCTGTTGAGCTTGTCTGCTAATAAGTTGTATTTCCCTGGTAAGTTTGTCACTACTAGAAAGTGGTTAGAGAAGCTCACCCATTGTCAAACTCTCATTGCATCTCAGCATAGAGGATAAGATCTGGTTCCCCCAGTTTGTTGATATACCAAACTGACATGTTAGTCTGAGTAGCAATAACTCCTAGTGGAAGAGAGCCCTGAAGGACCTGCAATGCTAAAAGCACCAGTCGTCTCCAGAACATTTATATGCAAATTGGTCTCCTCTTGGGACCACGTTTTGAACTGTTCACCCCAAGTAATGCCCACCCCAAATGGGAGGCATCCTTGGTCAATGTGGCTTTCAGAGGAGAAAGATCAAATGGGTGGCCTTGATTAATCTCTTCGAAATGTATCCATCATTGTAGAGAATTTCTGCAAACCTGAGAATTTCATTGGATATCGCAGAGGTCGTTCAGTGAGACCATTGCACTGCTAGAACCCACTGAAGAATTCTCATATGAAGTCGAGCAGTGGGTAATAAAGTTATTGCATCAGTCATCGACCCAAGGGCTTTGGGTATTAATCTTGCTGGGGGCGAGGGATGAGACAGAACTTGACTGACATGCAATTTCAAAATATTCTGCTTTGAAGCAGGACAACTTTGTAACTGACTGTCTAGATAAGCCCCAATAAAATCTAAGGCTTGAGCTGGTTGAGACTTTACCAGGTTTATTGTAATCCCCAGAGACTGAGGTAGATGTAGAAGGTAAGCGCTGGCCTTTTCCAGAAGATGCCTGGTTGGTGAGGTTAGGAGTCAATCATCTAAATATGGAAACAACAAATTCTCAGTCACAGATGAGCTGCTACCACTGCACAAATCTGAACACCCTGGGGGCTGTGGTAAAGCAAAAGGGCAGGGCTCTGAACTGATAATGATGTCTCCCAGACAGAAGTGTAGATATCTTCATGAGCATCTGTTCATTTTTATATGATAGTACACATCCTGAAGATCTAGACAGCACATCCAGTTGTCCTCCTGAAGGAAAGGCAGAATGGACTGAACTGTGACCATCCAGAACTTGGACTTTTCTTTTACAAATAACTGAGACCCAAAATGAGTCTTAGGCCCCCTGTTTTTTTTGACAGCAAGAACCTAGAGCAAATTCCAGACACACACTGGTCTGGGAGGCGTACCTCTTGGAAGACTTTTATTCAGCAACTTTTGAATTTGATAGAGCTGCTTGTTCCTGCTAATTGGGTGGAACATAGGGGAATCTTTCTGTGGAGGAACTTGGGAAAAGAAAAGCATCCTCTGAATAAGATCCTTTGCAGACAAGAATCTTTTGATGGCTATCCAGTATTTTGGGCTACATGCAAAATGAGCCCCATAGATGAAATAGACTGCAGGGTAGCCAACTGAGAAGTCACGGATGAATGGACCTCTGCAGAAAATGATCCTGGTAAGGTATTTGACAATTCCTTAATCAAATTCCTCTGTAGCCTTGTAAAATGTGCCAAATAATTCTTCAACTTTAACTCATTACATCCAAGTGACACCTCCAGGTGCATTCTGCAGTTAACTCCTACTGATGCCTCTAGGCATCAAATATTGCTCATTTATAGTTGCATTAATAATATCAAAACAAAGCTATGTACATGGTTTCAAAAGATTTCATCTTAAAGCTTATACAGTGGCAAACTCAGCTGAATTAATATTTGACCTTTGTCTAGTGCAGGTAAAGATATATTAGTTGCTTTATAATTAATTTGATTTTTAATTTTATTTAAATTTTATTAATATAATTATGTTATAAAATATATAAAATATTCACATTTTTCTAAATATTTTAACAAAGTAACAGAACTCCTTAGCCTCATATGAAAGCTTTCAACTAGTTGAATACAATGCTGCTGACAGCATGTGTGTAACAAGTGGTTGCGGAGATATTACAAACATAATAGTGTTGACTGGGACTTATAAAATTCAGTTTAAGACCTAGAATGCAAGGAATACTAACCAGTATAAAAAAGTTTGCGCTGAATGGTTTGTCATTTATACTTTTCTTAACAGCTATGGTTCCAAAGAAATGAACATTTGTTTGAAATGTGAGTACATAATTTAATTCAGTCAAATGGTTTAGGCTCCGCCCATTGGAAGTTACAGTGCAAACTTCCTGAGCTCTATTGGAACGGACGAGTTAAGGCAAAGGGTGCTGAAGCATAGACTAGTTTCCCAAAACTGTCCATTACCCTATACTCCCTTTTAGTGGGATGAGCAGTGGAACTTGGAACTCTCTTTGGTAAGTTCCTTTTTGGTAGACGCCACCATCAACATTGCATCAACACGCACCCCTTTACCTTAAAGAGAACAGTTGTGTACACTTACTATAAATGTAGATGCTAGAGTGTATTCACTGTTGCAGTCATCACATTTGGGTTATCCCTGCCAGGGTAGCCCTCGGCCGGCCTGAATACCAGAGGCTTAGTATTTCTGCGTTGGTTGCTGTCACTTCAGGACTGATGTCAGGTCGTCAGTAGTATAAAGTAAGGCAGCCAACGCAATTATATCAGTTTTTTTTACCCTGTCAAGAGCCCCCAAGTGGGAGCCAGATTATGGTGGAAGAACCACACCAGTAGAAAGTAAGTACCAAAATGTTCCTTTAAGGAGAGAGAGAGAGGAGGGGAGGGAGGGAAACCAGGATTGCAACAGTGAATACACTCCAACATCTACATTTATGGTAAGTGTACACAACTGTACTATGTTCTTTGTGTTTCACTGTTGCAGTCATCACATTTGGGTTGATTCCCAAAGCTGAGAAAAGGGTGGAGGCAGTCAAGGAGACTAGGACCTGGCTATGATGCCCTGCAAGACTGCAGTGGCAAAGCCTGCCCTGGAATTGAAGATAGGCTGGTGGTAATGCTTGGTGAAAGTGTAAACAGATGTCTAGGTGGCAGCCTCCAGGATGTCCCTGGTGGGGACTCCTCTGAGGAAAGATGCAGAGGTGGAGGCTGCTCTGGTGGAGTGAGTCCTGACCCCCTTAGAGGAAGGTTTTCCGTGTTACTTGTAACAGAAATGGATGCAATGTGCTAGCCATTTGGAAATTGTTTGTTTGGAGATGGCTTTTGCCCTCTGCCCCTGCAGCAACGCTAACCAGTAATTGATCAGACTTTCTCAATTTAGTCCTGTCTAGATAGAATCTGAGCTGTCTGCGCACATCTAGGAAGTGCAGAATCCTTTCCCCCTTGTTTTGTGGGTTAGGGAAAAAGGTGGGCAAATAAATGGATTGGTTGACAGCCACACTGGACAACACTTTGGGCATGAAGGATGGGTTAGTCTTGAGGGAACCCTGTCAGCATGGAAAATGATGAAGGGTTCCACAGCCATGAGTGCTTGTAGCTCGGAGACTCTTCTGGCTGAAGTTATGGCCAAAAGAAAAGCGGTCTTCCAGGAGAGAGATTTTAACTCTGCTGAAGACACTGGTTCAAAGGGGGGCGGGGGGTAGGGTGAGCTTTTCCAACACAAAGTTAAGGTCCCAAGCTGGGGTAGGTGCTCTTCTGGGTGGCCTCAAGTTGCCAGCCCCTCTGAGGAATTGCTTGATCAGAGGATGTGAGAAAAGGGGCTGCTCAGTGTGGAAATGGGCTGAGATAGCAGATGCATGAATTTTAATATAGGAAGAAGAGACCACTGTGTAGCAGGTCAGCTAGGTAATCCAGGATGAGAGGTAGGGAGGCTATGCCATATCGGATCCCTTAGCCTGAATCCAGGGGCAGAACCTTTTCCACTTGTCAGCAAAATACTTTAGTGCTAGGGTGTCTGTGGCCTCACATATAACATCTAGAACCTGTTTACTGAGGTTGGCAGATAGATCAGTGGTCAGGGAATAAGTCAGGCTGCCAAACTAAGGGTCTGCAATTGGGGATGCATGAATTCTCCTTCCCTCTGGGTCAGGAGGGCTGGGGCCTGAATGAGATGCCATGGTGGCAGTTGGGACAGGCTGTGCAACAGTGGGTACCAGTGCTGGCAAGGCCAGTCCGGAGCAATAAGAATTATCCTTGTTTTTTCCTTTTATTTTGAGCAGTATCCTGGTGATGAGAGATAGTGGAGGAAATGCATAGATTGATAGATTGACCCAGGGGAAGGATAGGGCATCCACTTTCCAAGCCCTGCAGTGATGCTCCCTGGTGCAGAACTTGCTGAGCTGATGGTTGGTGTGGGAGGCAAAGAGGTTGACCTTCGGGGTGCTCCATTTCTGAGTTATTAGGGTGAAGGCTCTTTTGTCTAGCTGTTACTCGCGTGGGTCCAGAAGATTTCTGCTTAAACGGTCTGCCAGAGAGTTGAGAGAACCTAGCAGGAATTGTGCTAACAGGTGGAGTTGTATGGCAGAGGCTGTATGCCAAAGGGTCATGGCCAGCCTGCATAGAGGGTAGGAGTGAGTCCCTCCCTGCTTGTTGATATACATCACAGTGGTGCTGTCTGTTTTGATCAGGAGAGCCCCTGGAGAGAGAAGGGGCCTGAAGGCTATCAATGCATGCTGGACAGATAACATCTCTCTTTGGTTGATGTGCAGATGGATTTGCTCTGGGCTCCATTGACCCTGTATGCACTTGCCATCCAGGTGTGCACCCCAGGCATAGTCTGATAAGTCTGTGGTGAGAGTGTGGGCAGCAGGGAGTGGTGAGAAAGGTAGTCCCCTTGTGGGAGCATGCTGCTGCCCACCAAAGAAAATCTTTTCTTAGGCAAGGTATCATTGGTATAAGTGTTTCCAGATCTTGACAAGTGTTGACACCAAGGCTTTTTAGGTACCATTGAAGTTTCTTCATATGCAGTTTGGCATATGGAATGAGTAGAATGCATGATGCCATGAACCCCAGAGCTCGCAGGATTTTCCTTGCAGATAACTGGGGTCTGGTGGCTAGTTGAGAGAAGTCGGCTGTCAGGTAAGTTTGGTTTTTCTGGTGTAAGGAATGGCATCTGGGATGCTGTGTCCAGACTTACTCCCAGAAATATAATCCTTTGGGTGGGTACTAGTTTGGATTTCTTTTAATTGATAGAGTACCCTAGGGAGGTCAGTAGGGACTTTACAAAGGCCAGCTGCTTGAGCAGCTTTTTCTGTCTGCCTGAATTAGGCAGTCATCTAAGTATGGTTAAGTTTGGATATTCCTTTGTCTACAAAAGGCAATGGTGGGAGCCAGACATTTTCTGAAAACTCTGGGAGCAGTGGATAACCAAAAGGGAAGTGCAGATAAAGTGCAGAAATCCTGCCCTGAAACATAGATATGTCCTGCATGATTTCCTGATAGGAATGCAGAGGAAGGCCTCTTTTAGGTCTAGGGTGGCTATCCAAGCATCCTTGGAGAGTATGGGTAGCAGTTGCTGGAGGGTGAGCATTTTAAACTTTAGTATCACCAGGAAGGTGTTTAGAATGGATAGATAGAGGATGGGGCACGAGGTGCCCTCTTTTCTGGGTACAAGAAAAAGTCTTGAGTAGAAACCTTGACATATCTGTTCTGCAGGAACGTGCTCTATTGCCCTCATATAGAGCAGGGAAGGGACTAGATTTTTCACCTCTGCCCACTGGTTTGGAGGTAGATCTGGGAACCCTTTTGGGGTTGAAAGAGTGTGGAAAGAAAATTTCTATCCCTGGGACACTATGTTGAGGACTCAGCGGTTGTTGGTAATGGTGGCCCAGGTGCTTGCATGAAAGGAGAGTTTTCCTCCTAGGGGTAAGTGCAGGTGGGCAGAGGGAGGAGTGGGGAAGGAGAGTCATTGTGAGTTCTCACCACGAGGGTGGCTTAGAACTCCCTGGTTTTGAAGTGGAGGAACTCCACTGCTTTTATCTCTGCATTCCCTGTGGCTGCTGTCTGGGGGGGTCTGCTTCCCCAGGGTCTGGGCTGAACTTACCTGGTGAGAGCAGGAAAGGACCAGTACTTGGAGGGGCAATGCCTGGTGGACCTGTAGGAAATCCTTAACTGTCTGCATAGATTTAGCTTTTTCTTCCATCTTTTTTAAGACCTCCTCTGCCTTAGTGCCACATAAGTTGCCTTTCTGCAAGGGTGCATCCAATAATTTAGACTTAACATGGTCTGGCAAGGGCTGTTTCTTAAGCCATGCATGTCTTCTAAGCACAAAACCGGTAACTGCTGCCCTACAAGAAGCTTCTAGGGTGTCAAAACCACAGTGTAAGGTGTGCTTAGTTACTTGACTTGCAGAATGCATTAAGTCTTGTAACTCTAGATTCTGCAGAAGCAGGAAAGGAAGACACGTTTTGAGGAGTTCCATGGTATGTTGCTGAAATTTTAACATATGGAACAGGCAATTTAGTGCTCTGATAACAAGAGTAGCAGAGGTGTATACTTTACCCCATCTGTCTAGTCCTCAGGAATCCCTATCTGAGGGGGTGGGATTCTTAGAGGTTGCTTTAATTCCTTTAGGACCTTGAGAAATTACGTCAGGGTCAGCAGTAGGATTTTTTAAAAGTGAGAGTCAGGGACTAATACTAGTCAGGTTTTCTGGGTGCAGGAGGTAGGGTGTCAGGAATCGAACTGGATTCCAGGAAAACATTGTCCACAATGTCCAGGACTGGGGGGAATAGCCAGGGGTCTGTGCTGTGGAAGATCTAAGAATTCTCAGAGTCTCTTTTTAGACTGAGGGTAGTCCTGACATTCACATTGGAAATGCTCCCTTAAAGTATAAAGGGTTTCCCCAAAGGAAAAGTCCTTGGGTGGAGAGGCTGAAGGAATGGAATCTTCTGCATCACAATCCTAATAAGCAGAGAGGGGTTGCATGTCTTCATATTCAGATGCATCACAGTCATCAGACTCTTGTTCAGACAAAACTACTGGGGACAGATCTCCTTTTTTTTGGAAGGGGTAGCTTGGCTCCCTCTTATCAGCATAAGGTCTTCCACCATTTAAAGCATTTTAAGACTGAGGCAAGGAAGCAGGTGCTTCAGATTGGGTCGTTGGTTTCTTGGGTGCGATTCATACCCTGGGCCTTAGAAACTCAGTAGTTTTCCAAAGAACGGTAGACACGAAAGAAGTCTGACGAGAATCAGTAGTGTGAAGTATTTCCTCGAAAGCTGGTGCCTGCTCAGCGGCTCCAGACCCATCCAAGGTAGAGACAACTGCAGGATCCTTAGTCGAAGTGTTTTCTGGCATACTGGACTCTGAAAGGGTCTCGGTAGCAGCCTGCGAATTTAGAGAAGTGGGCATCAGGGGCTGTGAAAGCACCTGAGGAATGGAGGACTACTAGCTTAACTGAAACGTCATCGGTAGGTTTAGACCTGTGTGGTCTATCTTTACATTTTTTTTCGGAAGATCTGCTGTCAGATGGCTTACTGAAGCCATATCAGAATTCGAGGACTGTAAGCGAAAATATCTAGCTACAATAAGGGCCCAATGATGTATAGTTCCGGCATTATACAAAGCACAAAAGTGACCACAAGGGACATTGTGGTCTGGGCCTAAGCAAGTGACGCAGAAAGTCTCGGCGTGGTATTTGTTTTCCACAGACGAGACAATTAACTTTTTCTGACATCGGTTAGTGCAACAAAAAAGAATCCCCAATGGGGTACTTCGCTTTAGAAGACTTCAGCTTCAATTCGGGAGATGAAACTCGGGTAGCGGCCAACCAGCACTCGTGTGAATTGCTTCCACTTCGGGCTCCTCAGCAAGAAAGACTGATGTAATGACGTCGGCTGCCTTACTTTATACTACTGACAACCTTACTTCAGTCCTGAAGCGACAGCAACAGATGCAGAAATATTAAGCCTCTGGTATTTGGGCCAGCCGAGGCCTACCCTGGCAGGGATAACCCAAATGTGATGACTCCATAGCCAACAATGTGGTAGGGTATTTTGTGTATAATTATTTGGACCTGGAGTAGCTCAAGAGAGTTGTACTGTTTTACCAGTCTTGAGGTGTATTTGGATTTAATGAAGATGGATACACCTCCACCTTTGGTTCTTTCAAGCTCAACAGTGAAACACACTAAGAACATCTGCTTATTCTAAGGTGGTGCCATTATCTTGTCCAGTTCTCCTGGGTATGGTTTCAACCGTCAGTTTGCTCCCATATCCATCGAGACCAATTCAATAAGCTCATCAGTGGGCACAGTAAACCAGGAAGTAGATGGCTCAGTACAGAAAGCCTCCAGGAATACAGACTTCCTCAGATGGACTGTAGGGTGGTCCAACCACCTCTGTTTTAAGATCAAAGAGGTCTCCAAATGAGACATCTTCAGGAGGTGACTGGGGAACCCTTCAACTTCATCAAAGTCCGTAACCTCTGTGATGGACTCTTGAGGAGAGTCCAAGTGCTTCCTCTTGCATTTCTTCAGATGGAACTCCTCAGTGGGATGCTATGGGTAGATATCAGAACATTTGTGTAAAATCTTACCATAACCATAGATGTTGTCCTCTTCCATGTTGCAGTATTCTTGGCATAGAATTTCCCACCTCAGGCGATCCGTTCAGTCAGCTCCTAAAAAAAAGCTTTGGCTTGGCTGTTGCAGTTGTGTGGGACATCACATGTAGGGTCATAAACCAGGGGCCTTAAATGTGACGTCTACACGCACAGACCTCAGAACTTGAAAGCCCAGTAGGATTGTCAAAATAGAGCAGCAAGTGATGTCAGCCATAGGATCAAAGAGCCATTTGGTGGTTAAATTGGGCATAGGGTAGGGCATAATCACCAGGAGACCAAAAAACAGGTTAATGAGAGAATAGAGAAGGGGGGTGGGAAGGAATACTGCAACATGGAAGAGGAGGATGTCTATGGTCATGGTTAAGATTTTACACAACTATTCTATGTCCTTCTATTCCTATGTTGCAGTATTCTTGGTGTGGGAGAGTATCACAGCTTGGAAGGGAGGAAGTAGAAGTGGCTGATTCCATAAAGCCCTGAAGAATTGCTCTGGCAAAACCTGCACGTGCTCTGGAGACATTGTCTAGCTTGTAGCATTTGGTGAAAAGTGAATGGTGGACCATGTGGCTGCTTCCAGGATGGATGCAGTGTCCAGGCCTTTTAAGAAGGCTTTGGAGGCTGCCACTGCCCTGGGTGGAGTGAGCCTTTACTCCCTGTGGGAGTTTTTTGCCATGGTGTGAGTAACATAGGCAAATAGTTTTTCTAATCCAGTATGCAATGGTTTGTTTGGAGACTGCCTTGCCCAGGGCCCTGGGGTGGAAGAAAACAAAAAACTGATTGGATTTTATGGATTTGGTTTTGTCTGGGTTAAATCTTAGCTGTCTGTGTACATCCAGGAGTGGAGTATTGTCTCACTTTCATTGGTGGGAGAGGGGAAGAAGGTTGGTAGATGAATAGATTGGTTTAAGGACAGATCACTGACCACTTTAGGCACAAAGGAACGGTTGGTTTGTAGAGTTACCCTGTCCTTGTGGAAGGTAGTGTATGGAGGGGTCAGGCCATCAGGGCCTGTAACTGGCACCCTCCTGGCTAAAGTTATAGCCACTAGCAGTACTGTCTTCCATGTGCACATTTGCAGAGTAGCCATACTAGCAGGTTGAAATGGGGACTGTGCGAGATTGAGGATGAAGTTCAGGTTCCAGGGTGGTGGGATTGGATTTTCTTGGTGGTCTAATGTGCAAGACCCCTTTTAAGAACAGCTTAAGCTTAACCTTGAGCCTGGCTAGAAGGGGAGGATCTAGTGGCAGGCAGGCTGAAATTGCTGAAAGGTGGACTTCACTGTAAGTCCCCCCTTAACTAGTTGTTACACACAGGCAAGAACTATGGGTGGATATGTGATGCATGGATACCTGCCCTTGCCTAGACACCACTTGGAAATTCTCTCCTGTTTAGCCAAGTAAGATTTCCTTGTAGTAGGTTTCCTGGCCTCCCTTAGGACTGAAAGCACATCCTCTGAATAGTGGTGCCCGAAGGGAATTAAAAGTTTATCACCCACAGTGTCAATGCCAACATCTGCAAGTGTGGGTGAATGAGGGTTCCCTTTTGTTGTCAGAAGGTCCACCTTGTGGGGTAACTTGTGGTGATTGCCCTTGACTAAACTGAGAAGTAGGGGGAACCAGTGCTGTCTTGGGCAGTAGGGGGTCACCAGTAAGATTTTTGGTTAGTCTCTCCTGATTTTCAGGATGACTTTTGAATTAATGGGAAGGATGGAAGGGCATATAGAAACCTACCCTTCCATGAAATGCTGAATGCATCTTGTGTCAGAAGGTCCACTATGTGGGGTAACTTGTGGTGATTTCCCATGGCTAGACTGAGAAGTAGGGGAACCAGTGCTGCCTTGGGCAGTAGGGGGTCACCAGCAAGATTTTTTGGTTAGTCTCACCTGATTTTCAGGAGGACTTTTTGAATTAATGGGAAGGGTGGAAGGTGGAAAGGCATATAGAAACCAACCCTTCCATGAAATGCTGAATGCATCTATTCTCCATGCTAGTGGAGAGTGGGTCTTGGAGCAGAAAGTCTGCAGTTGTCTGTTCTGGGGGGGCAAACAAATCTACTTGGTGTGCCCCACCAATGGACAATGTCTAGAAAGACATTCCTGCCAGCATCCATTCATGATTTGGAGAGGTTGTCCTGCTGAGAAAGTCTGCTTGTTTGTTGCCCTGTGAGGAGATGTACGATGCTAGGTCCCACATTAGTAAGGTTAGTCTGCAGAGGTGGGTAGGCTTTTGTCCCCCTCTTCTTGAGTTAAGACACAACTGTGGTGGTAACTATTATTATTAGAACACCTGGGTGTAAAAAAGGGGAAGGCTTTCAATGCCAGAAGGACTGCTGTCATTTCCCTCATGTTGATATGTTTGTTCTTCATGGAAGTGTGCCACTTTGCTTGTACCCTGTAGTTTGACATTGTGGCTCCCCATCCTAGGTCTAATGCATGAACTGGTATGGGGTGGGTAACTGCAGGGGAAGGCCTGGGTTCAGTTGAATTTGCTGAATCCATTTTAGTTCTGACTGCAGGCAGGGCAAGAGGGTAATTTCTTACTCTAAAGGATACTGTGTGTTGTGACCATATATTGTTTATATACCACTGCAGCTTTCACATGTGCATTCTAGCCAGTGGTAGCATGAGAATGGTGGCTGCCATTATAGGTTCATAGGTAGGTACTAGGCTATTGACCCTAGGGCCTATATAAGCCTAGCCAAAAGTACCCTGGCTTTCACCATCCAAGAAAATGATTTAGGCCCAAGATTTGTAAAAAATGCCTTGCAGTTATCTGTTGGGTCTGCATAATGGTTTTGAAGTGGGAGGACAAGGAGTTGACTTTGTCCTGGGGAAGAAGGGCTTTCATTAGGTCTGTCTTGACCCTGCAACCTAAAAATGTTTTGTCTTGTTCTGGGTTTGAGGAAGATTTTGGGAGGTTGAGGGTGAGCCCCAGTCTTTGAAGCAGGGAAATGGTGAACTGTAAATGGGTTTGGATTATTTCCTTGCATTCTGCTAGATTAAGGATGTCATCCAGATAAGGGTAAATCTGAATCCCTTGTGTTCTGCAATAGGCTATGGCAGGTGCCAGGCATTTTGTGAACACTCTGGGAGCAGTGGACAAACTAAAGGACAATGCTGTAAATTGAAAGAGAAGAGGGTCTAGAAAAACTAAGAATTTTCTGTGGGAACGTTGTATGGGGATATGCAGATAGGCTTCTTTCAGGTCAAGTGTGGCCATGAAGGCCTGTGCTGGTATAAGAGGGAGTAAAGTTTGTAGGGACAACATTCTGAAGGTGTGAACCTTAAGAATAGGTTTAAAAAGGGAAAGGTCTAGAATGGGCCTCCCTGGCCCATCTTTTTTGGAGACCAGAAAGTCTCGAGTAGAAGCCTTTTCCTTCTTGCCCTGATGGGACAGGTTCTATTGTTCCCAGGTTCAGAAGGTTTTGTAAAATCTGTGGAAAGAGGTGTGTCTGATTTCCTAGGGGGAAAAGTATACCCCTTAAAGGGGGGGGGGCTCTCTCTCCAAGAAAGGAAGTATCCTTTTTGAACTATAGCCAGAACTTATTTCTCTGTAGTGATGGTTTTCCAAAAGGGGAGGCAGTGGGAGAGGTGGACAGAAAGGGGAAGGTGGGCAAGGAAGTCCTGCATTGTTGGGTTCTCTGTCTTGATAGGGTTGTCTAGTGGGGGGCTGTGAGATGGCTGGCCTGGAAGAGATTTGTCTTTTGGCCCCTCTTCTGTCTGAACCCCAGCAGGTGTTTCTTCTGACAAATGTAGTTTTTGCAGGTTAATTTCTGTAATATTTAGGAATAGGAGACAAGAAGATGCTTGATGTCTTGTAATTCCTTACTCTTTTCTTGTAGATTTTGCAAAAGAGATGCTGTTTACCAAACAGTAAGTTAGGGTCTAAAGGATCATCTACTATTTTAGACTTTGAAGTCCTCCATAAGTGTTGTAGACGTAGCCATGAATATCTTCGAAGTACAGAGGCAGAGACTGCAGACCATGCAGAAGCATCTGCAGTATCATAACTACATCAAATGGAATGTCTGGCTTACTTGGGCAGCCAGAGATAGTTTAGATGCTACGTCAGATTTAGTGGGGCAGTCAGGAGTAGCAGCCAGCAGAGCAGAGGCTTGACAGACAAGGTCCAGAGCATATTTGGTCATATGGGTTTGATAGTTGATGGCTCTGAAGGCCAATGTGGAAGAGGTGCAAACCTTCTTTCCAATTCTATCCATAGCTTTACTGTCCTTGTCTGTAGGTAGGAGAGAGGCAGACGGAATCTGTCTGGATTGTTTATCTAGTGATACTGCAATCGCAGCAGGGTCTGCCAGGGGTGGTTTGACTAGAAATTTCTGGTCATCAGGCACTTTGTAGAAGAGATCTGGTCTCTTAGGGGGTGGGTGCTGAGAGTCTGGGGTCTAAGATGCTGAGGAAAAGGCATCTAAATAAGTAGGGATGGCAGAAGGGGAGGGAGATTCCACTTGTAGAAATTCAAAACACCTTTTTTGAGCATCAGACATTTGGGAGGTGTCCCATTTGACGTATTCCTTCATTTTGATTATGGTCTCTCCAAAGGTGATATCCTCTGGAGGGGAGTCCCCTTTGATGGATTCATCTGGGGAGTAATATTCTTGAGGAAAGGCCATTTGGGAGGTATACAACATTGCTTCATCTGAAGATGAATGATAAGCCTCTTTCTGTTCTTCCCTATCTTGTGAAGTGGGCAGGGGAAGAAAGGAGACAGAGGCAGGCCTAGGGCTGAGGAGATGAAGGGTAGATGGAGAAGAGGCTCTGGGCCTAAGAGCCATGAAGGCTTGCATCAAAGATGAGGTGAAGGACTGCCAATCAGGTAGGACTTCAGTGGGTGTAGTCAGATGTTTGGTTTTGTTTCTTTTTTAATGGAGTAGTCTTAGGCAAAGGCCTGGAATCGGGTGCACGGCTAATGGTAGTGGTGTCGGGAGGAAGGATCCTGGTCGGGGGCCCGACTGTCAGGTTCCCTCTTGACCTCAGCTGTAGCCAATGTCTGAGTAAGCTCCACAGACATGCTAGTCAGCTGAGAAGCGGCTTCCTCGAAGGTCACCGTAGACTGATCTGATGGATGTACTTCAACTCCTAAATCGGCAGCTGGCAGGGCATCCAAAAGCAGAGGCAGTGGGAGTGAGCCTAGGAATCTTGGCATTCTTCTGTGGAGGTCTACAGGATCTATCCTTAGTGCTAATTTAAGTCACTGATTTTCTAAATATAGATTGAGAGCAGCAAGACAGCTGCATAGAGTCTTAGAAACAAATGATTGGCAGACAGAGCAAGCAGTATGGTCGTTCTCTCGGCCTAGGCAAAACGCAGCAGTCATGCGCATCTTTATGTGGTAACTGGTGCCCGCATTGGCATTTACCCTTTTAGATGACATCGGCTAAAGGTTACTACAACAAACCAAGCATTAGCTAAAAGTCAAAGAAAAAACCCAATGGGGTACTCCACTTTTAGACGTCTTGTGGTGAAAGAGAGAAGCACATGATGTGACTGTCATCTGTGGCTGAAAAGTTCTGAGGTCTGTGCGTGCAGACGTCACATTTAAGGCCCCTGGCTTATGGCCATGTGTGTGATGTCTCATGAAATTACAACAGCCAAGCTGAAGCTTTTGTACAGGAGCAGACTTACAGATCACCTTAAGGCGGGAAACCCAGACCAAGAATACTGCAACACAGGAACAGAAGGACATCTATACTACCCTGCTGGGAAGCCTGGAGTTCTCAGACTAGCTGGCCCTGTGGTAGAGTGATGAGGCTCTAAGTGTAGACATCAGTGTAGAAGGTTGAAGATCTGAGGGGGTGGAGCCATTCATCCTGCAGGGGCAGAAAAAAACATGCTTTTGGACCGCTGTCCTCCCCATTCCAAAAACAATCTCCCTGAGGTGGAAGCTGGAGCACAGCTATCCAATGCCAAGGCTCCTATGCGCAGAGATGGCTGACAACTTTGGGGTAGACTCAACACCTCAGATCCAACAAGGAAGCTTTGGCTCCAACAGCCAGCTGGATCAAACTGAACTGCAGCACTCGGAGTAAACCTCAGACCAGAGCTGGAAAGCTTGGATCCAGGGACTCAGATGAAGGACTCAGAAGGAACTTGTAGTGGGGGAGTAGTCCGAGAACAGACATTCTGATCCAAAGGGGTAGGAAGAGATAAGACCCATTTGACTCTGCACCAAGATAGTTTTCCACTCCACTCTTTCCACATCTTCCTCTGTTCAAACATCTGGAAGAATGAGTGGAAACAATAGATGGGCACCTGGGTCAGTGATGCTCTAAAAAGGTGAGGGCACCCTTGAAGGCAGCAGATTCATGCACTGGGATTATCTTGATATACAAGGCTTAAAGCGGTCAGATAAGATATAATTTTTGTTGGATCTGAGGTGGTCGAGCTTGTAACTTTCTCTTTCAGATCTCTGTTGAGGATCTCTTGGAGCTGCACAGCTCTAACTTATGCCCTTGCCCTGATGACTCCCAAACTGGGAAGGATGAGGTGGGATGGTTTTGACACTACTTTTGGTGGGACTGAGCCCCCAGATAGTGCCTCTCCAAAAGCAGATGGTAATAAGCATTTCAGTACAAAAGTTTATGCTTTCTTTCTACCAAAACCCTGGGATTGAAGCCATAGCAGAAACCAACCATCTTGGAGATGTAAAGGCCCAAGGCAGTAAAACACAGTGTGGGCAGACACTGGTAGTTCATGCCCACACTTAGCACATTTTAAACATAGCAGGGCCTTTTTCCATCATACCAAAAGTACAGTTGTGTACACTTACCATGAGTGTATTCACTGTTGCAGTCATGACATTTGGGTTATCTGCCTGCAGGTAGCCCTCAGTCAGCCTGAATATCAAGAGTCTTGGGATTTCTGCATCAGATGCTGTCACTTCTTCCATGTCAGGTCGTCAGGGGTATAAAACACAAAGCAGACGCCACACCACCAGTTTTTCTTGCCCCAGATGTCAGGTGCTCTTAAAAATAGGAAGCAATTACATGGTATGGAACACCCCCAGCAAAAAGCAAATACACATGATATAAGAAATGCCAAACAACAAAGATGGTCAGGGGGCTGGAGGGAGGGTAACCAGGACTGCAACAGTGAATACACTCCAACATCTACATTTATGGTAAGTGTACATGACTGTACTAGGTTTTTCATGTTTCACTGTTGCAGTCATCACATTTGGGTTGATTACCAAAGCTAAAGAAGGGTGAAGGAAGTTAAGAAGCATTAGGCTGGCAATCAGGCCCTGTAAGACTGCTATGGCAAATCCAGCACTGGTTTTAGAAAAGATAGGCAAGTGGTAATGGTTGGCGAAAGTGTGTACAGAGCTCCAGGTTGCAGCTTCCAGGAAGGGACTCCCCTGAGGAATGCTGTAGAGGTTGATGTAGCCCTAGCGAAATGTGTTCTGATCCCCTGTGGGGTAAGTTTCCCATGGTGCTTGTAGCAGAAATGGATGCAGTGTGCTATCCATTTAGAAATGGTTTGCTTTGAAATGGCCTTGCCCTCTGCCCCTACAGCAAAGCTGACTAGCAGCTGGTCAGATTCTCTGAAAGGCTTAGTCCTGTCCAGATAGAACCTGAGCTGCCTGTGCATGTCCAGGGAGTGCAGGATCCTTTCCCCTTTATTCTGAGGATTAGGAGAAAAAAGTAGGCAAATGAATGGATTGGTTTAAAGCCACACTAGTTACCACCTTGGTCATAAATGATGGGTTAAGTCCTGAGGGAGACCCTGCCCGCATGGAAGATAATGAAGGGTTCCACGGCCATAAGGGCCTGCAATTCAGACACTTCTTACTGAAGTGATGGCTAGAAGTAAAGCTGTTTTCCACGAGAGGAATTTTAACAGCTGTGGCAGCAGGTTCAAAGGGCGGAAGCGTTAGCTTTTCCAATACCAAGTTTATGTCCCAGGCAGGAGTAGGAGGTCTCCTGGGGGGGGGGGTGTCTTAAAATCTTGGCTCCTCTCAGGAACTGTTTTGAAGAGGATGAGAAAAAAAGGGGTGGCTCAGTATTGTAATGAACTGAGATGGCAGAGGCATGGATCTTAATTGAAGAGAAGGCTAGGCCTTTGTGGACCATTTCTGCTAAGTAATCTAGTATACAAGGTAAGTTGGGCACAGTTGTGTCCATTCCCTGAGACTGGCTCCAGGAGCAGTAACTTTACCGAATAGGATTTTCTCATACTAGGCCTCCTTGCCTCAAGAATGACATCCAGCACCTGCTTACTAAGAGTTGCTGGAGAAGAATTCAGAGGATGAGTCAGGCTGCTAGGTTCAGAGTCTGTAGATAAGGGTGCAGAATCTGGCTCGTCATGCTGGGACAGCAGGGAAGAGGTCTGAGGCAGGTGCCATGGTGGGAGCACTGTCAGGCTGCACAAGGGGGTACCAGTGCTGGCATGGCTAGTCTGGTGCAATCAGGATAGTTCTTGGCTTGACCTGTTTGATCTTTAGTAGAACCTTCGAGAGGAGGGGCAGAGGGGGAAAGGCATAGATTGAGAGATTTTCACAGGTGAAGGACAGGGCCATCCACTTTCCAAGCTTGACTGTGGGGAATTCTGGTGCAATATTTGCTCAATTGATAATTCTGAGAGGAAGCAAAAACATCCACCTCTGGTGTCCCCCACCTGTGCCTCAAAAGCTTGAATATTTTGGGTTCCAGTTTTCACTCATGTGGGTCCATGAGATTTCTGCTTAAGTCATCTGCCAGTGAATTTAGTTTGCCTGGCAGGAATTTTGCTTGCAGGTGGACTTGGCTGCTCAAGGCTGTGTTCCACAGAGCCATGGCTAATTTGCAGAGTAGGTAGGAATGAGTTCTCCCCTGATTGTTTATGTACCACATAACTTTGGTATTGTCTGTCATTACCAATAGCTGTCTTGGAAGAATAAGGCCTTTGAAGGCTGTCAGAGCATTCTGTACAGCTTTTTGATATGCAGGTGCATTTGCTTTGGGTTCCACTTAACCTGAATGCACTGCCCTGTGATCCCCCCATGCATAGTCTGATGAGTCTGTTAGGGTTTGGGCAGTAGGGGGTAGAGTGAAAAGGAGCCCCTTGTTGTGGTCGCAGGCCTCTGCCCACCAAAGAAACTGTCCTTAAGCAAGGAATGATAGGAATCATTGTTTCCAGGTCCAGACAATGGTGACACCAAAGACTTTTTAAGTACTATTGTTGTTTCCTTATATGCAGTCTTGCATATGGAATTAATAGAATACCAGAGGCCATGAACCTCAGGGCTTGCAACATGTTTCTTGCAGATAGGCAGGTTTTGGTGGCCAGTAGATTGAAGTAGCTTGTCAAATACATTAGTTTCTCTGGAGTGAGGAATGCTATCTGGGAAGTTGTGTTCAAGCTTGCTCCCAGGAATACAATCTGTTGGGTGGGTACTAGCTGTGATTTCTTTTCATTGATTGTGTACCCAAGTGAAGAAGTCTCTTTACAAATGCCAGGTGCTGTAGTAACAAGTCCTGACTGTCCGCCTGAATCAGGCAATCATCCAAGTATGGGTAAATCTGAATGCTTTTCTGCCTGCAATGGCTTGAGCTAGGCATAGTAGATAAGCCAAAGGGAAGTGTACAGGACTGATGGTGCATAGAGCCTGCTCTGAAGTGTAGGTATTTCCTGCAAGATTCCCTTATGGGGATGCGCAGATAGACTTCTTTTAAGTCTAGGGTTGCGAGCCAGGAGTCCTTGACTAGCATAGGAAGCAGCTGTTGGAGAGCTAGCATTTTGAATTTTGGAACCACCAGAAAGGTGTTGAGAATAGACAGATCCAGGATAGGACGCCAAGAATTTTCTTTTCTGGGAACCAGAAAAGTACAGTTTTGTACCTACCATAAATGTAGATGTCCGATAGATATGCAACTGCAGTCCTTACATTTGGGTTGTCCTGCCTCAGGCAGCCCTCGGTCGGCCGGATTCCAAAGTCTGGGTCCGGCATCGGCTGATGTCGCTTCCTCTCCGATGTCAGAGCGGCTGGGGTATAAAAGCATCAGCAGACGCCATCTTCCTCAGTGTTTCTTGCCCCAGATGCCAGGTGCCCTCCAAGGAAGGCTAAATTTAGAACTGGTTCAAATTTCCAGACATACACAATAGCAATAAACAGATACACCATAACAGATATCCCCAGCTAAGAATAAAAGGAGGGAAGTGGACCCAATACACAGAGGGGTAGGAGGGAGGGAAAACCTGACTGCAGTTGCATATCTATCAGACATCTACATTTATGGTAGGTACAAAACTGTACTATGTCCTTCAAGAATGCAACTGCAGTCCTTGCATATGGGTTGAATACCATAGCCAAGCTGGGGGTGGTAGGCTCTAAGATAAGGATGGTGTAGCTAAAATGCCCTGCAGGACTGCCGAAGCAAAGCCTGCTCGGGATCTGGAATATAAAGGCAGGTTGTAGTGCTTGGAAAATGTATGCATGGAGCTCCATGTAGCAGCTTCTAGAATGTCCTTTGTAGCCACCCCTCTTAGGAAAGCTGTGGAGGTGACTGTAGCTTTGGAGTGTGGCCCGATATTGGCTGGCACACCCTTTCCATGGAAAGAACAGAATCTGATGCAATGTCCAATCCATTTTGAAATTGTTTGTTTGGAAATTGCCTTTCCTTGCACTCCAGGAGCGTATGCTACAAATAGTTGGTCAGACTTTCTGTTGGCCTTTGTTCTGTCCAAGTAGTAGCGTAGTTGTCTGTGAATGTCCAAAGTGTGCAGCAGCTTTTCCCCTTTATTTTGAGGATTGGGGAAGAAAGTAGGCAGGTGAACTGCTTGATTCAGAGACACCCTGGATATCACTTTTGGCATAAAAGGATTGGTTCTTAAAGAAACCCTGTCCTGATGAAAAATGAGGAATGGAGGTACTGCCATGAGGGCCTGAATCTCCGAAACTCTTCTTGCTGAGGTAATTGCCAACAGGAAAACTGTTTTCCAGGAAAGAAATTGCAATTCTGAAGATGCTGCTGGTTCAAAAGGAGGAAGAGTTAATTTTTCCAACACGAAATTAAGGTCCCATGCAGGCACTGGTGGTTTTCTGGGAGGTTTGATATTCTTTATCCCTCTTAGAAATGGTCTTAGCAAAGGATGTGAAAACACAGGTGGATCAGTGTTGTAATTTGCTGAAATTGCTGAAGCGTGTATTTTTATGGAAGAATAGGAAAGTCCATTATGCAGCATGTCTGCCAAGTATTCCAATATCTGTGTGATGCTCATTACTGATGCATCCTGTCCCTTGTTGGCATTCCAGATGTTGAATCTCTTCCATTTGGCTGAATAAGTCTTTCTGGTGGAAGGTCTGCGTGCTTCCAGTAATATCTGTTGAACTTCCTTGGAGAGCGAGATATGGGGAGAAATCATGGAACCCCTCCAAGCTGTCAGCTGTAGAGTTTGCAGGTTGGGATGAACCGTCCGGTAATTGTGCTGAGTCAAGAGTGGAGGCCATTGAGGCAGGGGCCATGGCTTGGTGCAAGTTATGCTCCTTAGTAATGGATACCAGTGCTGTCTTGGCCAATCTGGAGCTATTAAGATGCCTTTCGGTTGCTCTGCTTTGATCTTCAGTAACATCTTGGTCATTAATGGTAGAGGTGGGAACGCATAGATTGTTAGGGAGTTCCAGCTGAATGAAAGAGCATCTATTCTCCAGGCTTGTGGATGGGGAGTCCTTGAGCAGAACTTTTTCAGATGATGATTGAGGTGGGAGGCAAAGAGATCTATGTCCGGCCTCCCCCATGCCTGAGTTATTTGTGCAAAAATGTCTGGATGCAACATCCATTCATGCGGATCCAGGATGTTTCTGCTTAGACTGTCCGCCAGAACATTGTCCCTGCCCGGAACAAACTGGGATTGCAGCTGTATGTTCAGTTTCAGGGACTTTTCCCAAAGAGTCATTGTTAGTCTGCAAAGGGGGTATGAATGAGTGCCTCCCTGCTTGTTTATGTGCCACATAACAGTGGTGTTGTCTGTCTTTATTAGTAGATGACCTTGTTGAAGATATTTTCCGAAGGCCTCGATTGCATGCATTACTGCTAACATCTCTTTTTGGTTGATGTGTAGATGTACTTCCCTGGGGAGTCCATTGCCCTTGAATACATCTGCCCTCCATGTGCGCCCCCCATCCATGGTCTGAGGCATCTGTTGTAATAGTTTGGCTTGTTTGAGGTTTGTTGAAGGGCATACCTTTGTTTAACTGGCTTGCTTGGGCCCACCACAGAAATTCCCTTTGTAGACATGGGATGAGTGGGATAATTGCTTCCAAGTTGTGGCTGTGTTGAGACCATAAACTTTTTAGGTACCATTGTAGTTTTCTCATGTGTAGTCTTGCCAGTGGAATCAGTAGAATGCAAGATGCCATGAAACCCAGGGCCTGCAGGATTTTCCTTGCAGTCATCTGGGTGAGCTTTGCTAGGCTTTTGAAGTAATGTGGTAATTGTTCTTGCTTCTCTTCTGTGAGGTAAGCCATTTGTGATTCTGTGTCTAGTTTGGCTCCTAGAAAAATTATTTGTTGGGATGGCAGTAGTCTTGATTTTTGTAAGTTGACTGTGTATCCCAAAGCCTGTAGTAAGTGAATGACATAATTTAAGTTTTTTGTCAAGGCTTGCTTGCTGTCCACTTGTATAAGGCAGTCATCCAGGTAAGGGTATATTTGTATCCCCTGGAGTCTGCAGTGTGCAATTACTGATGCCAGGCATTTCGTGAATACTCTGGGCGCAGTAGATAAGCCAAAAGGCAATGCTGAGAACTGATAATGCTCTGACCCTGCAAGAAATCTGAGGTATCTTCTGCAACTGTGTCTGATTGGGACATGCAGGTATGCCTCCTTGAGGTCCAGAGTAACCAGCCAAGACCCCTTGCCCAGCATGGGAAGGAGTTGCTGTAGCGTCAGCATTTTGAATTTTGGTACAATGAGAAAAGTGTTTAGAGCGGACAAGTCCAGTACAGGCCTCCATTGCTTTTCTTTTCTTGGAACAAGGAACATTCTTGAGTAGAATCCCTGGCCTTGTTCCAGAGGAGGAACCTTTTCTATTGCTTTGATTTGTCTCAGCTTTGAAACTTGTTCGAATGCCTCTGCCCTTTGATTTTGTGGCAGGTTTGGCATGCCTTGTCGGTAAAGTGTGGAAATGGAACCTGTAACCTTGGTCTATTATGTCCAGAATCCATTTGTCCTTTGTTAAAATGTGCCAGTTTTTTGAAAATAAGGATAATTTTCCGCCTAAAGGTGCTTCTCTTTGAGCCTTGGTCGGCAGCGTCAAAGTCAAGTCATTGTGATTGTCCCTGTGGAGTAGGGGTAGTCCCTGCGCTACCTCTTTGATTAGTTGGTTGCCATTGGCGTCCCCTGTAGGAGCCTCTGTATTGCCCACTTCCTCGGGCACACCTGTTTTTTCCCCTTTGAAACTTGTCAGTGTCCGGAAAGGACCAGTTCTTAGAAGGCCAATTCCTGCTGAACCTGGAGGAAATCCTTGACTGTTTGCACTGATTTAGCCTTTTCCTCAATTGATTTCAACACATCCTGAGCATTAGCACCAAATAGCTTGTGTTTTTCCAGAGGTGCATCTAGAAGCTTTGCTTTAACATGATCTGGCAATGCCTGTTCTTTCAACCATGCATGTCTACGTAAGACTGCCCCTGTCATAGCTGCCCTACATGAAGCTTCCAATGCATCATAACCACACTGAAGAAAATGATTGCTAACCTGCTGTGTGTTATGGACCAAATCCTGCAAGGCCTTTCTATCTAAAGGCTCAGGAGAGGCTAACTTTTTCTGTAAATCATCCATCAAGAAATCCTGATACTGAAACATATGAAAAAGGCAATTAAGGGCCCTCATGGCAAGAGTGGTTGAGGTATAAACTTGGTTGCCCCACCTCTCCAGGGACCTAGCTTCCCTGTCTGAGGGCAAAGGATATTTGGCCGTGGATGTGGCCACCCCTTTGGGCCCCTGGGAAATTGTTTCTAGATCAACAGAATGGGCCTTAAAGAAATGTTTGTGAGTTTCAGGAACCCTGTAGTATCTGTCTGGCTTGACAGGAGCAGGGGGGAGAGAATCAGAAGCACTCAAATCCGAGTACACATCATCCAGTACATCTAACACTGGAGGGATAGCTAAAGGCCTATGTTGGGGAAGCTTAAGGAAGGTACGAAGCCGTTTCCTGGAGTCTGAGAATTCCTGGCCATGCCACTGAAAATGCTCTCATGGAGTGGAGAATTTCCCCAAAGGAAATATCCTCAGGAGGAGAGGTCGAGGGAATAGATTCCTCCGCATCAGAATCCTCGTAGGCCTGGAAGGACTCTTCCTGGGTTTCTGAGTGATCCGAGTCACCAGAGGCTTCATCTGAAGAAAGGGTGTCTGTATTCTCAACCCTGGGCCTTATGTCAGAAGGTGGCTGAGAACCTCTGTCAGAATTGGCCTGGGAGCCTCTGATTAAAGAAATTAAATCTGCAGCTAAAGTCATGATTTGTTTATCAGTAGTGAGCTGAGGCAAAGCTTTAGGAGGGTGAGACTTAGCCTGGCTAGCAGCCTTAGCATGTGTGTAGGCCTTGATAGACAGACATAGGGGGCCTAGCTGCCTCACGTGCTGGAGTAACCCTGTCCACCGGTATGGTCTCAGGCAAATCTTGGGCTTCAGTTTCTGGAGGAAAATCAACAACCGGCACCGGTGCAGGCTCCGGGGCCGGAGTGGTCGGTAAAGCAGTGTCATCGGTCCGGAGCAGTGGAACAACCACCTCAGAAGAGACCGATGCACTCGTGGTAGTTTTTGGCGTGGTGTCGGTAGAAGTCGCGGGCCGAGAATGTCGGTCCCGGTCCTTCCGATTCTTGGAAATATGAGGTGTCGGTTGTTCCGACGGCATGGTATAAGAGTATTTATCGCCAAAAAAATCTTCAGCAAACTCTGCCCGGCACCTGAGAGTGCGCTTATTGAAGCAAGCACAGGCAGCACAGGCCGAGACGTCATGGTCTGGGCCAAGGCAGGGAAGGCAGTAAGAATGGAAGTCCTTATGAGGTATTTGTTTACCACAAGACAAACAATTAACTTTTTCAGTTTTTTTCTGACATCGGCTGAGGCAAGAAAAAGATCCCCAACGGGGTACTTAGCTTTTTGATGACTTCGGATACGTAAAACACAGGAGCTGACCGACCGGCACTTGCGAACTGCTTCTGCTTCGGGCACCGTGCGGCAAGAAAGACTGAGGAAGATGATGTCGGCTGATGCTTTTATACCCCAGCCGCTCTGACGTCGGAGAGGAAGTGACATCAGCCGATGCCGGACCCAGACTTTGGAATCCGGCCGACCGAGGGCTGCCTGAGGCAGGACAACCCATATGTAAGGACTGCAGTTGCATTCTTGAAGGACATCAGTCTGGAATAAAAAACCTTGTCCCCTTTGTTCTTCTGGGACAGATTGAATAGCCTTGATGCTGAGAAGAGAAAGTACTTGTTTTTGGGCCTCTGTCCACTGGTTTGGGGGGAGGTCTGGCCATCCGCTTAGGGTTGGGAGTGAATGTAAGTGGAATCTGTATCCCTGGGAAACCGTGTTTAAGATCCATCTGTCTTGGGTAATGTATTCCCAAGCTTTTGGCATGCAAGGCAAGTTTCCCTCAAAGGTGCAAGTACTTGGGCAAGGCTTGGAAGAGGCAAGGATAAGTCATTGTCCCATTTTACCATAGGATGGTGGCTTACTACTCCCTGTTTTGGATGTGGGAGCACTCCATTGCTTAGATCTGTGCATAACCAGAGACTGAAGTCTTGGTGGTCTGCTGCCCCCGGGCTTGGACGGAGAAGGCCTGGAAGGGACTAGAAAAAAACAGTACCCACTGAATCTAGGTGGCTGTACTTGTAAGAAATTGTTAGTAGTTTGCATAGACTTGGCTCTCTCCTCCATCCTTTTGAGGACTACTACTGCTTTATTACCAAACAAACGCTCTTGGTTTAATGGTGCATCCAGTCATTTTGCTTTGACATGATCTGGCAAGTTTTGTTCCTTAAGCCAAGCATGCCTTCTAAGAACAGACCCAGTGACAGCAGCCCTGCAAGATGCTTCTAAGGCATCAAACCCGCATTGCAAAGTATGTTTACCAACTTGGTTAGCAGAATGCATTAACTCTTGTAAATCTTTGTGATCTGCAGTCAGGAATAAACATTTTCTGTTTAATTAGCTCCATAATATGCTGCTGATACTTAAACATATACAACTGGCAATTTAAGGCCCTAATGGCCACAGTAGCAGAGGTATACTTTCTTAACCCATCTATCTAAAGCCCTGGAATCCCTATCAAAGGGTTAGTATTTTTGGCAGTTGTAGCCTTGATGCCTTTAGGTCCCTGGGAAATGGTCTCTGGATCCGCAGTAGGATTCTTAAAAAAAATTTGAGAGGGTTAGGTACTCTATAGTACCCGTCAGGTTTCCTGTGAGCTGGAGGCAAAGTATCAGGGGTAAGGCTGGATTCCAAGAAGACATCTACAATTTCCAGAACAGGAGGGATAGCTAGATGCCCGTGCTGAGGCAAGTTTAAAAATTCACAGTCTCTCTTTTTGGACTGAGTAGTCCTGGCTCTCCAAGGTTATACAGAGATTCACCAAAAGAAAAATCTTCTGGAGGGGAAGCAGAGGGAATGGAATCCTCTGCATCAGAATCCTCATAGGTAGATAAGGGTATGTCCTGGTAGTCAGAAAGATCAGGGTTATCAGATTCCTGATCAGAAGGAAAATCAGTTCTTGGTCTCCGAGGGGGAAGGCAGACTTCCCCTAATTAAGGTAATGAGGTCTTCAGCCATTCTAAGCATTTGCTTTTGTGGCATGTGGGCCTGAGAATGCACTTTGGTCATCTGTTTCCTAGGCGTAGTGCAACTCTAGGCCTGAGAAATTTGATATTTTTGGTTTCAAAGTCAGTTTAATATGCAAATCAGAAGGCCTGAATACACCCTCAGAAGCCACATCAGCTCCGGACCCATCCAAAGTAGAGACATCTGCAGGTTCCATAGTCAAAGTAGCATCTCGTGGCATACCAGACTCCGAATGGGTCTCAGTAGAGGCCTGCGAATCTGGAGAAGTGGGTATTAGGGCTGCAAAAGCACCTCACTGAGTACTGGCGGCCTGGCGACTACCTTAACGGTAGCATCATCAGCAGTTTTGGACCTATGCAGTCTCTGTCTTTATCCTTGCGTTTTTTCAGATGATTGGTAGTCGGATGCTTATCGAAGCCATTTCAGAGGACGGAGATAGAGAGCGAAAGATTTTAGCTACAAAAATTGCCCGAATAGTTTGGGCATTGAACAAGGCACAAAACCAACAATGAGGGACGTCGAGGTCTGGGCCTAAACAGGTGACACAGTAAGAATGAAAATCTCTGTGAGGTATTTACTTTCCACAGGCAAGAGAATTTTTTCTGACATCGCTTAGAGCAAGAAAAAAGGATCCCCAACGGGGTCTTTTATAAGACTTCAGGTCTGAAACTAGAACCAAATTTCAGGAGGCGGCCGACTGGCACTTGTGAACTGCTTCTGCTTCAGGCACCTCACGGCAAGAAAGACTGATGTAATGGTGTCAGCTGCATGTTTTATACCAGACGACCTGATGTCATGAAGAAGCGACAGCATCCAACGCAGAAATCCCAAGACACTGGTATTCATGCTGACTGAGGGCTACCTGCAGGCAGATAACCCAAATGTGATGACTGCTACAGTGAAACACGAACATCTACACAAGGAGGAAAAGGGAGAAGGAAAAAAAAAAACTCAGCAATGGTAAAACAGCTACGCTAAATGTACAAAGGAAATTAACTATAGCAATTTAAGAAGCACGCCAATATGAAAGATGAGAAAAAAAGTTATGTACTCACCGTAACATTCCATCTGAGTTGTTGCTTTTCATTTATCGTCAACTTGTGTGACCCGGATCAGGAATGGATCCATTTCAGCCACATACTCCAGCATCAGATCCAAGCTCAATTTTTTTGCAGAACAGCAGCACCCCAACCTAGAACATATATGCCTATAAACCTGGCAGTATCACACAGCTAAAAGAAAAACCGTCCAGAATAGAGGGGCTATGCCTCTTCCATCCAATCTACTACACAGTCCACACAAAGCAGGGGGGAAGGAGGGAGGGATGGTTGAAGACAAATGAAAAGCAAGAAAGTACAGTTTTGTACCTACCATAAGTGTAGATGTCCGATTTCTGCAGTCATCACATATGGGTTTGTCCTGCCTCAGGCAGCCCTACGGTCGTCCGGATTCCAAAGTCTGGGTCCGGCGTTGGCTGTCGCACATTCCCCGATGTCAGAGCGCCTGGGGTATAAAAGCATCAGCCGACGCCATCTTCCTCAGTTTTTCTTGCCCCAGATGCCAGGTGCCCTCTAAGGAAGGCTAAATTTGGAGAGATGCATTTAAAAATCCAAACATGCACAGTAATATAAAAACAAATACACCATAATAGATCCACCCCAGCTAGCTATAAGAGGGGTAAGTACCCAAGAAATACCACAGAGGGGAAGGAGGGAGGGTAAACCTGACTGCAGATGCATACCTATCGGACATCTACATTTATGGTAGGTACAAAACTGTACTATGTCCTTCAAGGATGCATCTGCAGTCATCACATATGGGTAGAGTACCATAGCCAATCTGGGGGTGGAGGAACTAAGTAAAGGATGGTGTAGTTAAAATACCCTGCAGGACTGCCGTAGCAAAGCCTGCTCTGGATCTGGAATATAAAGGTAAATTGTAATGCTTGGCAAATGTATGCACAGAGCTCCATGTGGCAGCTTCTAAAATGTCCTTGGTAGCCACCCCTCTTAAAAAGGCTGTGGAGGTGGCTGTGGCTCTCGTGGAATGAGGTCTAATGTTAGCTGGCACAGTTTTTCCATGAAAGGAGTAACAAAAATGAATGCAATTTCCTATCCATTTTAAAATTGTCTGTTTGGAAATTGCTTTTCCTTGTGTACCAGCAGCATATGCTACCAACAGCTGGTCCGTTTTTCTGTAACTTTTAGTTCTGTCCAAGTAGTAGCGCAACTGTCTGTGTATGTCCAGTGTGTGCAGAAGTTTCGCCCCTTTGTTTTGTGGATTTGGAAAGAAGGTAGGCAAGTGAATAGCTTGGTTTAATGAAACCCTGGATACCACCTTTGGCATAAAATGTAGGATTGGTTCTCAATGAAACTAACTCTGTCCTGATGAAAAATAAGGAATGGCTGTACTACCATCAGGGCCTGTAAACTCAGATACTCTTCTTGCTGAGGTTATGGCCAGAAGGAAGGCAGTCTTCCATGACAGGTACTGTAGATCTGCAGATGCTGCTGGTTCAAAGGGAGGCAGCGTTAGTTTTTCCAAAACGAAGTTAAGGTCCCAGGCAGGTAGAAGTGGTTTCCTTGGAGGTTTGATGTTTTTGATTCCTCTTAGAAACTGTCTTAGGAGAGGTTGAGAGAAGACAGGTGGATCAGTATTGTACTCTGCTGAAATTGCTGAAGCATGAATTTTAATGGAAGAATAAGACAGACCATTGTGGAACATTTCTGCCAAATATTCCAGGATATGTGCCATGCTCATCACTGTCGCATCTAGGCCCTTTGTGGTGTTCCAAATGAGAAATCTTTTCCATTTTGCTGAATATGCCTTTCTTGTGGAAGGCCAGCGGAGCTTCCATAATAATATCCTTTACTCTCTGGGATAGCTTTATCCTGAGGAGGAGTCAAGGTATTTTCCAGGCTGTTAGTTGCAATGTTTTCAGGTTGGAATGCAGAGTTTTGTAATTGTGCTGTGTCAGTAGAAGTGGCCACAGAGGAAGAGGCCATGGTTTCGTACGTGACATGCTCTTTAGCAGTGGGTACCAGTGCTGTCTTGGCCAGTCCGGAGCTATCAGAATCACTTTTGGCTGCTCTGTCCTGATCTTCAGTAACACCTTGGTCATTAATGGAAGAGGTGGAAATGAATACACTGTTAGAGTTTTCCAGCTGAAAGAGGGCGTCCACTTTCCATGCTTGTGGGTGGTATGTCCTTGAGCAGAATTTCTTCAGTTGATGATTGTGGGGGGAGGCAAATAGATCTATGTCCGGCCTTCCCCATGATTGTGTTATCTGTAGAAAGATGTCTGGGTGCAGCATCCATTCGTGTGCATCCATGATATTTCTGCTTAAGCTGTCCGCCAGTATATTGTCTTTCCCTGGCACAAACTGGGATTGCAGTTGTATATTAAGTTTCAAGGAAAGATCCCATAGATTCATTGCCAGTCTGCAAAGAGGGTAGGAATGGGTGCCTCCTTGCTTGTTTATGTACCACATAACTGTGGTGTTGTCTGTCCTTATTAGTAGGTGGCCTTGATGCAGAAAGAGCTTGAAGGCCTCGATTGCATGTATCACTTCTAGCATTTCTTTTTGATTTATGTGCATGCGTAGCTCCTTTTGTGACCACTGTCCTTGAATACATCTGCCCTCCATGTGTGCTCCCCAACCTTGGTCTGAAGCATCCATTGTAATAGTTTGGGTGGCTTTTGGCTTTGTGAAGGGCAGTCCCCTGTTGGACTGGCTGGCCTGAGCCCACCACAGAAATTCCTTTTGGAGGCATGGAATGAGTGGGATCAAAGTTTCTAAGCTGTGACTGTGCTGAGTCCATAAACTCCTTAGGTACCACTGCAGTTTTCTCATATGCAGCCTTGCTTACGGGATCAAAAGAATGCAGGATGCCATGTAACCCAGGGCCTGCAGGATTTTTCTTGCAGTCAGCTGAGTTTGTCTTGTCAGATTCTTGAAGTAATCCGGTAGTTGTCTTTGTTTTTCTTCTGAGAAAGGCCATTTGGGTGGTTGTGTCTAGATCCGCACCCAGAAAGGTTATTCTTTGGGATGGAACAAGTCTTGATTTGTGCATGTTGACTGTATATCCCAAGGCCTGCAGAAGGTGGATGGCATAATTTAAGTCCTTTACCAAAGTTTGTTGGCTGTCCGCTTGTATAAGGCAGTCATCCAGATATGGGTATATTTGAATCCCCTGAAGTCTGCAGTGTGCAATTACTGATGCCAGGCATTTCGTGAATACTCTGGGCGCAGTAGATAAGCCAAAGGGCAATGCTGAGAATTGATAATGCTCTGACCCTGCAAGAAATCTGAGGTCTTCTGCAACTTTGTCTGATAGGGACATGCAGGTATGCCTCCTTGAGGTCTAGAGCCACCAGCCAAGACCCCTTGCCCAGCATGGGAAGGAGTTGCTGTAGAGTCAGCATTTTGAATTTTGGCACAATGAGAGAAGTATTCAGTGCGGACAAGTCGAGAATAGGTCTCCATTGATTTTCTTTTCTTGGAACAAGGAATAGTCTGGAATAAAATCCTTGGCCTTGTTCTGAAAGAGGAACGTTTTCTATAGCTTTCATTTGTATTAAGTTGGAGATTTCTTTCAAAGCCTCTGCCCTTTGATTTGGTGGCAGGTCTGGCATGCCTTTTCTTTTTGGCAATGTGTGAAAAAGGAACCTGTATCCGTTGTCTATTATTTGCAGTGTCCATTTGTCCCTTGTAATGCTGTGCCAATTTTTTGAGAATAAAGAAAGCTTTCCGCCTAAAGGTGCTTCTAATTGAGCCCTGGTTGGCGGAGTCAAAGCAAAGTCATTGAGTCTGTCCTTGTGTAGCAGTTGTAGGTCCTGCACTACCTCTGGTTTGGAGGCTGCCATTGACGGCCTCTGTAGGAGCCTCTAGCTTGCCCTCTACCTCTGGCACGCCTGTTCCTGCCTCTCTGAAATCTTTCTGTGTCCGGAAAGGACCACTTCTTGGTAGGCCAATTTCTGCTGAATCTTGGTGGTTGGACTTGAAGAAAATCCTTAACTGTTTGCACAGATTTCGCCTTTTCCTCAAATTTCTTTAAGACCTCTTGAGCAGTGGAACCAAATAATTTTTGCTTTTCCAGTGGAGCATCCAGAAGTAGAGATTGTTCCTTCAGCCAAGCATGCCTACGTATGACTGCACCTGTCATTGCTGACCTACATGAAGCTTCCAATGCATCATAACCACACTGCAAGAAATGGTTGCTAACCTGCTGGGAGTTATGTACCAGATCCTGAAGGGATTTGCGATCAAGGGGTTCAGAAGTAGAGTTTCTTATGCAATTCATCTAACAAATACTCTTGGTACTGTATCATATGAAATTGACAATTTAATGCCCTCATAGAAAGAGTGGCAGAAGTATACACTTTTTTACCCCATCTCTCTAAAGCCCTGGACTCCTTTTCAGAGGGGAGTGGGTTTTTAGTAGTGGCAGCTGCAACCCCTTTAGGGCCCTGGGAAATAATTTCTGGATCAGCAGAGTGGGCCTTGTAAAGAAAATTATGCGAGTCCGGGACCCTGTAATACCTATCGGGTTTAACAGGGGCTGGAGGCAGAGCGTCAGGGGTTATACTAGACTCAGAGTACACATCATCAATGACATTCAAAACAGGAGGAATAGCCAAAGATCTATGCTAAGGTAAATGTAGAAAGGTTCTTAATCTTTTCCTGGAATCAGAAAATTCCTGGCCCTGCCATTTGAAATGCTCTCTCAGAGTGAAGGGTCTCCCCGAAGGATAGCTCTTCAGGAGGGGAGGCTGAGGGGATAGATTCCTCTGCATCCGAATCCTCGTAGGCCGAAAAAGCCTCCTCCTGGTAGTCCGAGTGAGCAGAGCCATCAGAGGCCTCCTCTGAGGAGTGGGGATCAGAGGGTCCAACCCTGGGCCTTTTGTCTAGAGGGGGTTGAGAGCCCCTGTCCGGGTGGGGCTGCGAGCCCCTTATTAAAGAGATAAGATCCTCTGCCAAAGTTAGGATCTGTGAGCTAGAAGTGGGTCCCTGAGGAATAACCCTGGGAAGCATAGTTTTTGTTTAGCAGCTTTAGCCCTGGTGAATGCCTTTATGGACATGGATGCAGGAGGCCTGGCTGCACCACGTGCTGGTGTAGCTTTGTCTAGAGGAATGGTGTCAGAAGCTTCCAAGACATCAGTTTCTGAAGGAAATTCAATAGACTCGGCAGGGGCCTCTGGGGCCGAGGTTGTCGGTTGAGCGGTTTCAGGGTTTGGAAATACCAAGGACTCTGTATCAGCTGAGACAGACACTCGCGGTAGGCCTAGCCGTGGTTTCAGCCGAAACCGCAGCCCGCGTGTCAGTCCTTGTCTTTCCGTTTCTTAGTTAAATGTGAAGTCGGGGTCTCCGATGACATTTTATATGAAAAACTAGCCCCAAAAAACTCCTCTGCAAACTCCGACCGACGTCTAAGAGTGCGTCGGTTGAAGGAAGCACAGGCTGAACAGGCCGAGACGTAGTGGTCTGGGCCTAAGCAGGGGAGGCAGTAAGAGTGGAAATCCTTATGAGGTATTTGTTTCCCACAAGTTAAACAATTAACTTTATCTGACATCGGCTGAGGCAAGAGAGAGAGTCCCCAACGGGGTACTTAGCTTTTGAAGTCTTCGGTTAGCTGAATTACAGGAGCTGGCCGACCGGCACTTGCGAACTGCTTCTGCTTCGGGCACCACGTGGCAAGAAAGACTGAGGAAGATGGCGTTGGCTGATGCTTTTATACCCCAGGAGCTCTGACATCGGGGAATGTGCGACATCAGCCGACGCCGGACCCAGACTTTGGAATCCGGCCGACCGAAGGGCTGCCTGAGGCAGGACAACCCATATGTGATGACTGCAGATGCATCCTTGAAGGACATCAGAATGTTATGGTGAGTATATAACTATTTGAAGTTTTCATTTGTTCAACCTATGGGACCCAGATACCAATAAGCCCTGGAAGGTCCTCATGAAAGGACGTCCCAGAGCATGGCTGAGGCAAAGGCTGCCCTGCCGCTGGAAAGAAGGTCCAACTTATAATGGAAGATAAATGTGTGCGATGACAACCAAGTAGCTGCACAACAGATATCATCCAAGGAAACCCTGGACCAAAAAGCTACAGAAGTAGCAACAGACCTGGTGGAATGTGCCTGGACATGCCCTGGTGACGATAACCCTTTGGCTCGACAGGCCAATGAAAAGCATTCAAATCCATCAAGCAACAGTGAAGTACAGTTGTGTACACTTACCATAAATGTAGATGTTAGTGTATTCACTGTTGCAGTCATCACACTTGGGTTAACTGCCTGCAGGCAGCCCTCAGTCGGTCCAAATACCAGAGACTTAGTATTTCTGCATCAGTTGCTGTCACTTCAGGACTGACGTCAGGTCATCAGGGATATAAAAACAGGCAGCAGACACCCTCAAGTTTTTCATGCCCCAAATGTCAGGAGCCCCCCAAATAGGGAGCTAAGTTAATGGAAAAAACACCACCAGTAAAAAGTAAATACCAATTGCCCTGTAAGGGGCGAGTAATAAGGAGGATAGCGAGAGAGAAGGGGGTCAGAGGGTGGAAAATTAGGGCAACAGCAAATACACTAACATCTACATTTATGGCAAATGTACACAACTGTACTACGTTCTTTGTTTCACTGTTGCAGTCATCACACTTGGGTTGATTCCCAAAGCTGAAGAATGGGTAGAGGCAGTCAATAAGAGTTGGGGCTGGCTAGTATGTCCTGCAAGACTGCTGTTGCAAAACCCGCCCTGGATTTGGAAAAGTTAGGCAGGTGGTAATGCTTGGTGAAGGTGTGAACAGAACTCCATGTAGCAGCTTCCAGAATGTCCCTGGTAGAGACTCCCCTGAGAAATGCTGTAGAGGTTGAAGTTGCCCTAGTAGAATGCATTCTGACCCACTGAGGGGTTGGTTTCTCATGGTGTTTGTAACCGAAATGGATACAGTGTGCTATCCATTTGTAAATGGTTTGTTTGGATATGGCTTTGCCCTCTGCCCCTGGTGCAAACCTAACTAGTAACTGGTCAGATTTCCTGAAGGGTTTAGTCCTATCAAGGTAGAATCTGAGCAGTCTGTGCACGTCTGAAGAGTGCAGGATCCTTTCCCCTTTATTTTGAGGATTAGGAAAGGTGGTTGGCAAATGGATAGATTGGTTGAGAGCTACACTGGACATCACTTTAGGCATAAAAGTAGTGTTAGTCCTGAGGGAGAACCTGCCAGCATGAAAAATAATGAAGGGTTCCACAGCCGTAAGTGCTTGTAGTTGAGACACTTCTAGCTGAAGTGATGGCCAGAAGCAAGGCTGTTTTCCAAGAGAGGAATTTTAACTCTGTTGATGCTGCAGGCTCAAAGGGGGTAAGCGTGAGCTTTTTCAGTACAAGGTCACAACCAGGGGTGGGGGACTCTCCTTGGTGGCCCCCCTCAGGAACTGTTTGATGACAGCGTGAGAGAAGAGAGGTGCTCAGTGTTGTAATGAGCCAAGATGGCAGAGGCATATCTTAATGGAAGAGGATAGGCCTCTGTGGAGTAGATCTGCTAAGTAATCCAGGATTAGAGATGAGGGTAGTGCTGTGTCCGCTCCTTTAGACTGAATCCAGGAACAATACCTTTTCCACTTATCAGCATAGGATTGCCTTGTACTGGGTCTTCTGGCTTCAAGAATTATGTCAAGCACCTGCTTACTTAAGCTGGTCACTGGGGAAGAATTCAAGGAATAAGCCAGGCTGTAAGGTTCAGGGTTCACAGTTGCTGATGCAAGATCTGTCCCTCCTGAGGAGGGTTGAGATCTGGGGTAGGTGCCATGGTGGCACTGGTGACAGACTGCACAGTAGTGGCTACCACTGCTGGCATGGCCAGTCTGAGGCAATCAGGATTGCCCTTATTCTGTCCTGTCTTGAGTAGTATTCTTGTAAGAGGCAGATGTGGAAATGCATAGATTGAGAGGTTTACCCAGGGAGAGGGCATCCACTTTTCCAGGTCCTGCTGTGAGGTGTTCTGGTGCAGAATTTGCTGAGCTGGTGATTGTAGGGGGACACAAAGTTCTACCTTTGGGGTACCCCATTTCTGGGTTAGAAGACTGAAAGTGCTGTTGTCTAATTGCCACTCGTGGGTCAGAGATTTCTACTCAAGTCATCTGCCAGAGAGTTGTTTGCCTGGCAGGAATTGAGCTTGCAGATTAATATACATGGCCAAGGCCGTGTTCCACAGGGTCATGGCTAGCCTGCAGAGTGGGTTCCCCCTTGCTTGTTGATGTACTACATCAGTGTTGTTTGTTTTTATTAGCAGGGGTCCTGGCGAGAGTAGGGATCTGAAAGCTGTCAGAGCGTGCTGAAAATCTAGCATATCTTTGGTTGATGTGCAGATGAATCAGACTTGGGCTCAAGTGGCCCTGAATGCACTTATCCAGATGTGACCCCCAGGCATAATCTGCTGTGTCTGTGGTTAGGGTCTGGGTGGCGTAGGGTTGTGTAAAGGGAATGCTGATGCCCACCAAAGAAACTATGTCCTTAGACAAGATAAGATAGGTATGATGTTTTCCAGGTCCTAAGAATGTTGGCACCAAAGACTTAAGTACCACTGAAGTTTCCTCATATGCAGTCTGGCATATAGAATTAGTAGAATGCAAGAGGCCATGAACCCTAGAGCCTGCAGGGTTTTCCTTGCAGATAGCTGGGTTCTGGTGGCCATTTGAGCAAAGTAGCCTGTTAGATGTTCTTGTTTTTCTGGAGGAAGGAATGCCATCTGGGATGCTGTGTCCAAGCTTGCTCCCAGGAATACAATCTTGACTGGGGACTAGTTTTGATTTCTTTGTTGATAGTGTACCCCAGGGAGGTTAGAAGGTTCCTTTCAAATGTCAGGTGCTGCAACAGCTTTTCCTGACTGCCTGAATCAGGCAATCGTCCAAGTAAGGGTATATCTGAATCTTTCTCTGCAATAGGCAATGGCTGGTGCCAGTCATTTTGTGAAGACTCTGGGAACAGTGGATAAGCCAAAGGGAAGTGGAGTACTGATAATGCATAGATTCTGACCCGAAACATAGATATTTCCTGCACAAGTCCCTGATAGGGATGTGCAGATAGGCTTCTTCTAGGTCTAGGGTGGCTAACCAGGCATCTTTGGACAGCATAGGAAGAAGTTGAAGGGTGAGCATTTTGAATTTTGGTACCACCAGGAAGGTGTTTAGAATGGAAAGATCTAGGATTGGGCGCCAAGTGCCCTCTTTTCTAGGTACCAGGAAAAGTCTGGAATAAAACCCTTGACCTGTTTTGCAGGAACAGGTTGAATTGCCCTTATGGTGAGCAGGGATTGAACTTGATTTTGTGCCTCTGCCCACTGATTTGGAGGAGGATCTGGGAACTCTTTTGGGGTTGGCAGTGTGTGGAAGTAAAATTTGTACCCCTGGGATACAATGTTGAGGACCTATTGGTCTTTGGTGATTGAGGTGTGGTTTTTTTGCATGGTGGGCAAGTTTTCCTCCTAGGGGCACGAGCAATTGGGAAGTGGTGAGGAGTGGAGTTGAGAAATCATTGTTAATTCTTTCCATAAGGGTGCGGCTTAGCACTCCCTGTTTTAGAAGTGGAGGTACTCCATTGCTTAGATCTCTGCATACCCCCAAGACTATAATCTGGGGGGGGTCTGTTTCCCCTGGGTCTAGATTGAGATGGCCTTGAGGGGGGGCTGGAAAGGACCAATGTTTAGAGGGCAATGCCTACTGAATTTTGGAGGCTGCACTTGCAAAAAATCTGTCTGCATAGAGTTCGCTTTCTTCCATCTTTTTTAGGACCTCTTCTGCTTTGGTGAGATTGCCCTTGTTCAAAGGAGCATCCAGTAATTTTGATTCAACATGGTCTGGCAAGGTCCGTTTCTTAAGCCAAGCATGCCTTTTAAGTACAGAACCAGTGACTGCTACCCTGCAAGATTTTTCTAAGCTGTCAAACTCGCCTTGTAAGGTATGCTTGCTGACTTAGCTTGCAGAATGCATAAGCTCCTGTAATTCTTTCTGCAGTCAGAAAAGGTAGATAATTTTTGCTTACGTTCCATATGTTGCTGGTATTTCAGCATGTGAAGCTGGCAATTCAATGCCCTAATGGCAAAAGTTGCAGAGGTGTATACTTTTTCATCCCATCTGTCTAAAGCTCGGGAATCCCCATCTGAAGGGGTGGAATTCTTAGCTGTAATTGCTTTTATACCTTTAGGTCCTTGGGAAATGACCTCTGGGTCAGCAGTAGGATTTTTGAAAAGAAATGAGTCAGGGACTCTAGTACCTATCTGGTTTCCTTAGAGCAGGGGGTACAGTATCAGGAGCTAGACTGGATTCCACAAAGACATCATCCACAACATCCAGAACAGAGGGATAGCTAAATGTCTATGTTGTGGCAAATCTAAAAATTCTCTGAATCTTTTTGGACTGAGGATAATCCTGGCATTCCCAGTGGAAATGCTCTCAGTGTAGGGTTTCACCAAAAGAAAAATCCTCTGGAGGGGAAGCAGAGGGAATGGATTCCTCTGCATCTGAAACCTCATAAGCAGATAAAGGCATGTATCATATTCAGAAACCTCAGTCTCGGACTCTTGGTCAGTTAAAGCTGCTGGGGACAGGTCTCTTTCTCTTAGCAGAGGAAGGCTGGCTTCCCCTAATCAGCATGATCAGGTCTTTTGCCATTTAAAGCATTTGAGATTGTGGCAAGGAAGCAGGTGCTTGAGTTTGGGTTGGCTTTTTAGGCATAGCTCGTACTCTTGGCCTTAAACACTGTAGTTTTAGACAAAGTACAGTTGTGTACACTTACCATAAATGTAATGTTAGAGTGTATTCACTGTTGCAGTCATTACATTTGGGTACTCTGCTGGCAAGTTGCCCTCAGTCAGCCTGAATAACAAAGTCTTGGGTCCTGCGTCGGTTGCCATCTCTTCTTCCATGGCGTTAGGGGTATAAAACATGCAGCTGACACCATTTTAATGAGTTTTTCTTGTCCCAGATGTCAGGTGCCCCCCAAATGGGGAGCAAAAATTATATATGTATATATGCATGTAATTTAGAACACAAAAAATTTACCTCCAACTAAAAGCAAATACACCAAAAAGGCTTTTCAGCATAGTGAAGGAAAGAAGAGGTAGGATGAGAGAAAAAGGGGGCTGGCAGGTCGGTAATCCAGACTGCAACAGTGAATACATTCGAAGATCTACATTTATGGTAAGTGTACACAACTGTACTATGTTCTTCGTGTTTCACTGTTGCAGTCATTACATTTGGGTAGAATCCCAAAGCTATGGATGGGAAGATGGAATTATACAGCATTAGGAGCAGCTATAAGGCCCTGCAGGACAGCAGTGGCAAAGCCTGCCCTGGATTTAGAAAAGGTGTAAATGGCAATGTTTGAACGTATGAACTGAGCTCCAAGTAGCAGCTTCTAGAATGTCTCCAATAGGAACCCCTCTAGAATGTCTCCGATAGGAACCCCTCTAGAATGTGTCCGATAGGAACCCCTCTGAGAAAGTAGATGCAGCCCTGGTGGAATAGGATCTGATCCCCTTGGGGACAGGTTTACCATGGTGCATGTAGCAGAAACTAATACAATGGCTTACCCATTTTGAAATAGTCTGCTTTGAAACAGCCTTCCCCTCTGCCCCTGCAGCAAATGCTACCAGCAGCTGCTCAGACTGAGATTTTGTCCTGTTTAAGTAGAATCTTAGTTGCCTGTGTACATCCAATGAATGCAGAATCTGCTCCCCCTTGTTCTGCGGATTTGGGAAAAAAGTTGGCAGATGAATTGTCTGATTAAGAGCCACACTGGATACCACCTTAGGCATAAAAGATGGATTGGTCCCGAGGGTTACCCTGTCTGGATAAAAGATAATGAAACGCTCCACTGCCATGAGAGCCTATAGTTCTGAAACCCTTCTAGCTGAAATGACTGCTAAAAGAAAGGCTATCTTCAAAGAAAGAAATTTTATGTCTGCAGTAGCATCTGATTCAAAAGGAGGTAGGGTGAGTTTTTCCAGCACAAGATTGAGGTCCCATGCAGGAGTTGGTGCTCTCCTGGGAGGTCTCAAATTTTTGGCCCCTCTGAGGTACTGCTTTAGCAGGGGAAGGGAAGAGAGGAGGCTCTGTGTTGTAATGGGCCAAGATGGCAGAGGCATGGATTTTTAAAGAAAAAGATAAGCCGTTGTGAAGCATCTCAGTTAAATATTGCAGAATCTGAATATTGGGCATTGCTGTGTTTATTCCTTATGCTTGGTTCCAGGCACATAACCTTTTCCATTTATCAGCATAAGATTTTCTAGTACTAGGCCTTCTAGCCTCCAAAATGACACACATCACAGGTTTACTGAGAGATGTGACTGGTGAAATTTGCTGATTAGCTATGCTGCAAGATTCAGAATTTGGAGCGGAGTGTGCAGAATTTGATAGTTCTGCTGAGACAAAAGATGGTGTCTGAGACAGGTACCACGGAGGAAGGTGCGACATTCCATAGAAGCAGGTACCAGTGTTGGCAAGGCCAGTCTGGAGCAATCAGAATCATTTTTGTTTTTTCTTGTCTGACTTAGTAAAACCTTGGAGAGCAGAGGCGGAGGGGGAAAGGCATAGACTGATAGGTTTTTCCAGCTGAAGGATAGAGCATCCACTTTCCAAGCTTTTTTGTGATGAATTCTTGTGCAGAATTTGTCCGATAGATCTGTTTGCCTCTCCCCCAAAACTATGTCTGGGCTCCCCCATTTTCGTGTCAACATGCTGAAGATTTGTGGATCCAGTTTCCATTCGCGTGGATCCAGGAATCTGTACATGAATCCCAGGATTCAACACCTCCAGAGCGAAGATGTATCGAGGACTGGAAAAAGAATGAAGCAAACAGATCTGCTTTAAAGGGCTAACATTTGTTCCAGCTCAAAGAGCTGTCTTGACTGATGTTCTATGTGACCTTAAGATGTTTGGTAGAACCCTCACCCTTAAAACTATAAGAATACAGGAAATCAGAATATTTTTAAAAACCCTAGTATGTATGTACCTTCTACCAATCCTACCGTAGAGTTGTTTATGGACATATGTGAAAAGCAGTTAAGACAGAATTTTATTGGTAAACAGAATTACTTTTTTTTTCAATATGATGCATCTTGAAAGGCAGGCTCAATTTGAGTTAAAGAATATGAAGAGCATTGAGTTAAGACCAGCCGACAAAGGGGGAGGTATTGATGTGTTGGATAAGGACGTATATCTATCTGCTATGATGGAATTATTGGAAGAGACTAACATATTTCTTTGTCAGCATGGTAATGAATGGAATCATTGAAAAAGTGGAATTCTTGATCTTTTGTTGACTGGTTTAATTTCAGAACCATTGTTTATTTTAAGGTTGAAAATCCCACTATTCCCATATTATATGGCCTCCCTAAAGTACATAAAAGTTAATCAAACCCACCAATGAGACCTACAGTATCCAGTAGAGGCTGGATTACAGAATCTTTGTCGATATTTGTAGAAAACTTGCATGTGGTTTTAGACAAATGTAAGACCATACTGTGAGACACGAAAGATTTTCTCTCAGCTTAGTAATTACGTTGATGTTATTGCAGGACTGCTTCTTTGTCACCTTAGATAATGCCTCCCTATTTACAGTCATACCAAATGATTAGGGGATAAAGAATGTTAGACATGTAATACACAATGTACCTGCTGACAAAGCTCATCTTCTTTGTACCCTCTTAGAAATTATTTTGGAGAACAATGTCCGTTTTTAATGCCGTTTATTTGCAAAAAGTTGGCGTGGCTATGGGCACAGCCTGTGCAAATAGCTACACCAACCTAACATTGGTTAATTGGGAAAATCAAGTAATCTCCATGGTATCCCCAAAGTCTCAACAACCCACTAAAGTGTAGTGGGTCCAAAAACAAGTGTAATAAACTTCTCTGTGTGGAAGATTGTCCATATATTTCTAGTTAATCACTGCATATTAATCAGATCAGACAATAGTAGTAGAAGTAGCGAATGTAAACTAGTGTTAAGTGAAAAAAAGAAGTTATGTCCTTACCATAACGTTCCATGTGGAGTGTTCATCTCGCCTTTGTTCTTACACATGGGTTCGGAGCCGATCCTCTGCTCCGAGTCGGCCACTTAGCAAAGCTCTGTATCGAGAAGAAGCTCGAGACCAACCTATCTCCCACAATTCCCTCTGCCCTTACCTCAGATCTAGTTTGCAAAACATCACCAGATCCAGCAACAACACTGTATCTATACATACAAGGGGCGTAACTGAAATCAGCAGCACAACAGAGACACACCAGTAGCGGGAGGACCAGACCAGACCTCTAAACCGGACGTTCTTCCTGAGGTTAGGGTGGGAGGGAGAGAATGTAAGAACAAAGGCGAGATGAACACTCCACATGGAACGTTACGGTAAGGACATAACTTCTTTATGTGAGTGTTCAATCTCACCGTTTGTTCTTACACATGGGTAGCGTCCCTAGCTCCGTGACCCTGAGAGACTCATGGAAGAACGTTCCCGAGCACAGTGGAACCAAAGGTTGCCCTGTCCCTGGAAATCCTATCCACTTTGTAATGAGTGATGAACGTATGTGGTTTAGACCAAGTGGCAGCCGCACAAATAGTATCCAAAGGTAGGTGGGCCACATGAGCTAAGGATGTGGAAACTGATCTAGTAGAATGTCCTTTTGGTTTGGTGGGCAAACTTTGATCAGTAGTAGTATAAACAAAGGTAATACAATCAGATAGCCATTTGGATAGAGTACGCTTCGTCACTACTATGCCCTTTTTGTTGTCCGCAAAGGCTATAAATAGATTGTCTGCTTTTCTATGATCTTTCGTTCTGTCTAGATAGAATCTAAATTGTCTATGAACATCCAGCTTGTGCAACATATATTCCAACTTATTGGAATGGTTTTTGAAAAACGTGGGGAGTTCAATGGATTGATTAATGTTGTTGACTGAACAAACCTTGGGGAGAAAAGAGGGGTTGGTGCGTAAAAATACCCTATCTGGGTGAAAAATTAAATATGGGTGTTTAATGGAAAGAGCTTGAAGTTCCGACACTCGCCTGACTGAATAGCTACTAGGAAGAGAGTTTTCCAGGACAAGAACTTTAAGGAACAGGAAGAGGCTGGTTCAAAGGGAGGTAGCATTAGCTGGGATAAAAGAAGATTTAGATTCCACGGAGCTGTAGGAAACCTGACTGGTGGTCTAAGATGAAAGGATCCTTTTAAAAAGGCTTTACAAAGCCTATGAGCCATAATGGGTGCTCCATTCTCCCCTACATGAAAGTTAGAAATAGCAGCCAACTGAACCCTCAAGGTGGCAGTAGAAGCTCCTTGGTGAAATAGCATAGATAGGAAGTCTAAAACTTTTAGTGGGGCTATTAAGGGATCGAAATGTTGTGCAGTTGCCCAGTACACAAAACGTTTCCACTTACTAGTGTAAATATTTGTAGTGGAAGCCTTATGAGAGGCTACTAGAATGTTCTGAACCGCCGGAGAGAGGAGATCAGACCTGGCTAAGATGGGAAGCGGAGCAGCCAAGCTGCTAATCTGAGGGACAGGAGCGACGGGTGGGGAGCTCCCGACGAATGAGTCAGCAGATCTGGCACTGGGTCCAGGATCCAGGGCTCCCGTATTTGGTGTGCTTGAAGAAAGGGAAACCAAATTTGACGAGGCCAGAATGTGGCAATGAGAATTACAGTCCTTTCCAGATCCTTGGCTTTCTGGAGAAATCTCGGTATCAGAGGTATAGGTGGAAAGGCGTATAGGAGACCCGGGGGCCAATCATGAATCAGAGCGTCCCTGGGGACATCCCCTGGAGGGGGTAATAGGGCAAAGTAGCTTCTGCATTTGGCGTTCATTAGAGACGCAAACAGATCGCAGCAAGGCTGGCCCCACTTGCGGAATATCATGTCCGCTATTGTCTGTTTGAGGGACCACTCGTGAGGTAACAGGATGGCTCTGCTCAACCTGTCCGCTATGACGTTGGATAACCCCGGGATGTGCGTTGCTATCAGAAAGCGACCCGTGGACTCTGCCCATTGTCAAATTCTCATGGTCTCTCTGCATAACTGGTAAGATTTGGTTCCCCCTTGTTTGTTTATGTACCAAACTACGGACATGTCCGTTTGGACTGCAATGGTCCCTAGAAGTAGAAGGGAGGAAAAGTGTTGCAATGCCAGAAACACTGCCCTCATCTCCAGAACATTGATGTGCAGGTTGTACTCCAGATTGGTCCATTCGCCTTGGACTGTCTGTCCCTGAAACATGCCCCCCCACCCTATCAGGGAAGCGTCCGTGGTCACTGTAGCTGTTGGTGGGGGTAACACAAACTGTCGGCCGCCGATGAGATTGCAATTCTGTAACCATCAAGACAGGTATGTTTTGCAGGTGTTCGTAATGTGAATTTCGTGTCAGCGGTAACTGTTGGAACGACCATTGTGCGAACAGCAGCCATTGAAGAACTCTGTGTAGTCTTTTCAAGGGAACTGCAATGAGGGAAGCTGACATGAGTCCCAAGACTTTCAGAACCAGTTTTGCTGGGGATTTTTTGAATGACAGAAGTAGAGATATGTGTTTTTGTAGGGAAGCTATTCTTTCTGGGGGAAGTCTTAGAAGCAAGGAACGAGTATCCAAATCTGCCCCTATGAATGAGATATGCTGTGATGGCTGTAAGGCAGATTTTTCGAAATTTTTCGAAATTCCTAACTGAACACAAAGGTCTAGTGTGTAGTCCCTGGCCTGAATCAGTCGACGCTCGGTGGTGGCAGTAAGGAGCCAGTCGCCCAGATATGGAAACACCTGGAATCCTAGGCGTCTCAAGTGAGACGCTACCACTGCCATGCATTTGGTGAAAACTCTGGGGGCTGAGGTTAGACCAAAGGGCAGGGCCCGACACAAAGTGGCTGGCTCCCAGCCGGAAGCGCAGGTGATCTCTGGACGCTCTGGCCATTTTGATGTGGTAGTATGCGTCCTTGAGATCTATTGAGCACATCCAGTCGTCCTTCTGTAAGAATGGATCGATTGAAGCATGACCATCCGGAACTTTTCTTTCTTCACAAAGGTATTGAGCTTGCTTAGGTCCAGAATTGGCCTCCAGTCCCCTGTCTTTTTTGGAACTAAAAAGAACCTTGAGTAAGTTCCGAATCCTCTTTGGTCCGCCGGGACTGGTTGGATGACTTTTTTCTAGCAGCCTTGAAATTTCTATAGCTGCAGGTTCTCGCAGATGGGGTGGTACATCTGGGAATCTTTTCTGTGGTAACAGGGGAAATAGAAATGGAATTTTGTAACCTCTGATAATAATGCTTTTTACCCATCTGTCTGAGGTAAGACCTTGCCAGGCCTGAGGGTATAAAGCTAAGCGACCCCCGACTGCCTCCAGAGCAGGACAGTCGGGCCTCCGTTCAGGAGTGCTGGAAAGGCTTCCCAGGGACAGTATCCCTGTTGACTTGGATCTGCGGACCCCCTCTGCCGCCAGGGCGATGTCTTCCACTTCTGCCCCCCCTCTGCCTCTGGAAGGGGCATCACCCTGTGTGCTTGGGAAAGAACCCTGGGGTTTACGAAACCACATTTTCCCACCTCATTGCCCTTTGGGGTACGGTCTGGATGGGGTGGAAAAACGGACTCTGACAGCAGACAGAGTCTTTCCCTCTTGCTCACACCGGGTAAGGGTCTCCTTTACTTTGGGGCCAAAAAGAGTGGCACCATCAAAAGGGGCGTTAGTAAAGGAAGACTTGAAGGCTTCTGCAAAGGAGCATAGGCACATCCAGGATTGTCTACGGAGAGCAATCGCTGAAGCCGCAAGCCCTACTTGACCCTTCGGCTGCATACGAGATGAGCCTCATGGACGAGTTTACAATAGATGTAAGGGTATTGAGCTGTGCTGTAACCTTATCCGCGACAGCAGCATCTGTAGTACCCTGGAGGGTATCTCCCAACTCTGACTAGATCCCTCTGTAAACGTGTGAAATGTGTCAAATAGTTCAGCGATCGCATGGAAAAAGCTGAACTGAAAATGCGCTTCCCATATCTGCCCATGATCCTAGAATCTGTTAGACAGATGGACAGATGAGGAAGAGTCAGACATCTCCTTAGTGGCAGCTGCCACCACCATAGTGTCCACTGGAACTCCCTTTGTGAGGTATGCCTTATCCTGAGGGGCAGTAATATACTTATTAGGCTATCTGGGAACTGGCTCCACTGTGTCAGGTGTCTCCCACGCCCTTTGAGCAATCAATTCCATTAGCTCATCGAAGGGCGGAGTGACCCAGGAGGAAGAAGGGCGAGCACCAAATGCCTTCAGCAAAACTGACTCATCCTCAGAAGGTGGTAGGGCTTGCCAATCACCTCTCCGTTTTAGGATCTTCAGGATGTCAGAGAAGGAGACATCCTCTGAAGGTGATTTCGGGGACCCTTCTGACTCATCCAAGTCAGTGTCCGATGTTAAGGACTCCTGTGGGGAATCCAAGTGCCTCCTCTTACACAATCTTTTCCTCGGGACTTCCTCGGGGGGGGGGCATCAGATGAAGCCTCCGAGGAAGAGGGGGCTCCCTCTGGGAGTGGCCGAGACACTGGTGCTAGACGCTTTTGAGTAGTCGTAGGTGCAGAAGAGGACAACGGGCCTTTATGGGAGGGAGACGCTGCTTCTGCGGAGGTAGTTGTCTGGGAAGACAATACCTTCCTCATAAGATCGAAGGCCCCTGGACCCCGAGCCGAAGAATCCCCCGGATCGGAAGATCGCGGAGGAATCTCAGACGCAGAAGCCAAATAGTTGTCTGGGAAGACAATAACTTCCTCATAAGATCGAAGGCCCCCGGACCCCGAGCCGAAGAATCCCCCGGATCGGAAGATCGCGGAGGAATCTCAGACGCAGAAGCCAAGGGCACCGACCCCGAGGACAGAGCAGAGGTGATCCGTGCCGAGGCGCCAAGAGGGAGAGTCGGCACCGAAACATCGGTTCGACTCTCGGTCCTGGAACCAAGGATAGATAGTTGGCTCTGCGAGTCCGGGAGTGGTTCCGACAGAGTCGAGGTTAACGGTGCCGACAGAGAAAGACTGTTCCGGCACCAAGGGCTCTACAATCAAAAGATCAGCGTCTCCCATTTCAGAGGGCTGAACAGACCTCTGAGGAGGATCAGATGTAGACAAGGGAAGGCCTTTGAGTCTCGACACCAACTGAGAGGAGACTGCAATGAGTTTGGACAGGGCCGTGTTCTCCATCAGCTTCTGCACCACACGATCTAAGTCGGTGTCTGAGAGGGGCCAAGAAGACCACGTCAAAGCAGTCGAAGACGGTGCAGACCTCAAAAGAGCAGGAGGTGGCAGTTCTGTCACCGGTTCCAAGACCCGAGGCTTGGTGACAGACACTCGTTCGATACTCTGTCTCGAAGCCTGTGGAACCGGTGAACGGACTTTAAAAGAACTTGGAGCCGATGACATAGGCTCTGAAGTCTTCGACTCCTTCGAAGATTTAGAAGTCTGGTCTGACTTATCTAAAGCCTCCTGAAAAGCAGACTTCAGAAGACCCCTGTCCATAAGTTTCCTGCGCCTGTCATGACCCTTCCACTAAAGGAGTGACATATGGAGCTGTCCTCCTGAGGATGGAGAGGGCCAAGACAGTAGACACAGGAGCTATGGTTGTCTGTGACGGACATCTTCTGTCCGCATTGACATCTTTTAAAACCTGACTTAACCTTGTCAGACATGTCAAAGTCAAAAAATCACAAAAACCAGAGAAATTACAATCACTACACTTAATCTTAGCCAAAGGCCGAGAATTAATGCTATGAAGTAACAACTTTAGTCAAATCCGAAAATTTAGTGAGTGGGGTAGGCCCTAGGAATCCTAATTAAAACCGTTTTAAAACACTAATATAGTCAATCGGAACCGTAGACCCTTACACACACACACTCACTAACAAGTCTCACAATCTAACAAACTTAGATCAAAATTCTATCAGAAAAAAAGCTATTTCTTATCTGAAGTTGGCTCAGAGCTCTTCAAACGATGTGATCAGTTGCAGTGGCAAACTAGATCTGAGGTAAGGGCAGAGGGAATTGTGGGAGATAGGTTGGTCTCGTGCTTCTTCTCGATACAGAGCTTAGCGGCCAACTCGGAGCAGAGGATCGGCTCCGAACCCATGTGTAAGAACAAACGGCGAGATTGAACACTCTCACATAAAAAAGTAATAGAAAGTATATTATACAGCATTACTAAGTATTCAAAAGTAATCCAAGAAAGGCAGGCAGTCCGTTTCCAGTTAAAAATCCTTAAGTACACAGGCAAGCGATCCAAGTAAAAAGTACAGTTTTGTACCTACCATAAATGTAGATGTCCGATAGGTATGCATCTGCAGTCATCACATATGAGTTGTCCTGCCTCAGGCAGCCCTTCGGTCGGCCGGATTCCAAAGTCTGGGTCCGGCGTTGGCTGATGTCACCCCTTCCCCGACATCAGCGCGCCTGGGGTATAAAAGCGTCAGCAGACGCCATCTTCCTCAGTTTTGCTTGCCCCAGATGCCAGGTGCCTTCTAAGGAAGGCTAAATTTGAAGAAATCCAATACAAATCCAAACATGCACAATATATAAAAACAAAATACACCATAATAGATCCCCCCAGCTAGCTATTAGAGGGGTAAGTACCCAATGAATACCACAGAGGGGAAGGAGGGAGGGTAAACCTGACTGCAGATGCATACCTATCTGACATCTACATTTATGGTAGGTACAAAACTGTACTATGTCCTTCAAGGATGCATCTGCAGTCATCACATATGGGTAGAATACCATAGCCAATCTGGGGGTGGAGCAACTAAGAAAAGGATGGTGTAGCTAAAATACCCTGCAGGACAGCCGTAGCAAAGCCTGCTCTGGATCTGGAATATAAAGGTAAATTGTAATGCTTGGCAAATGTATGCACAGAGCTCCATGTGGCAGCTTCTAAAATGTCCTTGGTAGCCACCCCTCTTAAGAAGGCTGTGGAGGTGGGCTGTGGCTCTCGTGGAATGAGGTCTAATGTTAGCTGGTACAGTCTTTCCATGAAAAGAGTAACAAAAGCAAATGCAATTTCCTATCCATTTTGAAATTGTCTGTTTGGAAATTGCTTTTCCTTGTGTACCAGCAGCATATGCTACCAACAGCTGGTCAGTTTTTCTGAAACCTTTAGTTCTGTCCAAGTAGTAGCGCAACTGCCTGTGTATGTCCAGGGTGTGCAGAAGTTTCTCCCCTTTGTTTTGTGGATTTGGAAAGAAGGTAGGCAAGTGAATAGCTTGGTTTAATGAAACCCTGGATACCACCTTTGGCATAAATGTAGGATTGGTTCTCAATGAAACTCTGTCCTGATGAAAAATAATGAATGGCTGTACTGCCATCAGGGCCTGCAACTCCGAAACTCTTCTTGCTGAGGTTATGGCCAGAAGAAAGGCAGCCTTCCATGAAAGGTACTGTAGATCTGCAGATGCTGCTGGTACAAATGGAGGCAGCGTTAGTTTTTCCAACACGAAGTTAAAGTCCCAAGCAGGTAGAGGTGGTTTCCTTGGAGGTTTGAAGTTTTTGATTCCTCTTAGAAACTGTCTTAGGAGAGGATGAGAGAAGACAGGTGGATCAGTATTGTACTCTGCTGAAATTGCTGAAGCATAAATTTTAATGGAAGAAAAAGACAGACCATTGTGGAACATTTCTGCCAAATATTCCAGGATATGTGCCATGCTCATTACTGTGGCATCTAGGCCCTTTGCGGTGTTCCAAATGAGAAATCTTTTCCATTTTGCTGAATATGCCTTTCTTGTGGAAGGACGGCGAGCTTCCATAATAATATCCTTTACTCTCTGAGATAGTTTATCCTGAGGAGTCAAGGTATTCTCCAGGCTGTTAGTTGCAAGGTTTTCAGGTTGGAATGTAGAGTTTTGTAATTGTGCTGTGTCAGTAGAAGTGGCCATAGAGGCAGAGGCCATGGTTTCGTACATGACATGCTCCTTAGCAGTGGGTACCAGTGCTGTCTTGGCCAGTCTGGAGCTATCAGAATCACTTTTGGCTGCTCTGTCCTGATCTTCAGTAACACCTTGGTCATTAATGGGAGAGGTGGAAATGCATACACTGTTAGATTTCTCCAGCTGAAAGAGGGCGTCCACTCTCCACGCTTGTGGGTGGTATGTCCTGGAGCAGAATTTCTTCAGTTGATGATTGTGGGGGGATGCAAATAGATCTATGTCCGGTCTCCCCCAAGATTGTGTTATCTGTAGAAAGATGTGTGGGTGCAGCATCCATTCGTGCGCATCCATGATATTTCTGCTTAAGCTGTCCACCAGTGTATTGTCTTTCCCTGGCACAAACTGAGCTTGCAGCGGTATATTGAGTTTCAAGGAAAGATCCCATAGTTTCATTGCCAGTCTGCAAAGAGAGTAGGAATGGGTGCCTCCTTGCTAATGTACCACATAACTGTGGTGTTCTGTCCTTATTAATAGGTGGCCTTGATGTAGAAAGAGTTTGAAGGCCTCGATTGCATGTATCACTGCTAGCATTTCTTTTTGATTTATGTGCATGCGTAGCTCCTTGTGACCACTGTCCTTGGATACCTCTGCCCTCCATGTGTGCTCCCCAACCTAGGTCTGAAGCGTCCATTGTAATAGTTTGGGAGGTTTTTGGCTTTGTGAAGGGCAACCCCCTGTTGGACTGGCTAGCCTGAGCCCACCACAGAAATTCCTTTTGAAGGCATGGAATGAGTGGGATTAAAGTTTCTAAACTGTGACTGTGCTGAGTCCATAAACTCCTTAGGTACCACTGTAGCTTTCTCATATGTAGCCTTGCTTGTGGGATCAAAAGAATGCAGGATGCCATGTAACCCAGGGCCTGCAGGATTTTCCTTGCAGTCAGCTGAGTTTGTATTGTCCGATTTTTGAAGTAATCCAGTAGTTGTCTTTGTTTTTCTTTTGTGAGATAAGCCATTTGGGTGGTTGTGTCTAGATCCGCACCCAGAAAGGTTATTCTTTGGGATGGAACAAGTCTTGATTTGTGCATGTTGACTGTATATCCCAAGGCCTGCAGAAGGTTGATGGCATAATTTAAGTCCTTTACCAAAGTTTGTTGGCTATCTGCTTGTATAAGGCAGTCGTCCAGATATGGGTATATTTGAATCCCCTGAAGTCTGCAATGTGCTATTACTGATGCCAGTAGATCAGCCAAAGGGCAATGCTGAGAATTGATAATGCTCGGACCCTGCAAGAAATCTGAAGCGTCTTCTGCAACTTTGTCTGATAGGGACATGCAGGTATGCCTCCTTGAAGTCTAGTCACCAGCCAAGACCCCTTGCCCAGCATGGGAAGGAGTTGCTGTAGAGTCAGCATTTTGAATTTTGGCACAATGAGATAAGTATTCAGTGTGGACAAGTTGAGAATTGGTCTCCATTGATTTTTTCTTGGAACAAGGAATAGTCTAGAATAAAATTCTTGGCCTTGTTCTGTAAGAGGAACTTTTTCTATAGCTTTCATTTGTATTAAGTTTGAGATTTGTTTCAAAGCCTCTGCCCTTTGATTTGGTGGCAGACCTGGCATGCCTTTTCTTTTTGGCAATGTGTGGAAATGGAACCTGTATCCGTTGTCTATTATTTGCAGTGTCCATTTGTCTGTTGTAATGCTATGCCAATTTTTTGAGAATAAAGCTTTCCGCCTAAAGGTGCTTCTAATTGAGCCCTGGTTGGCGGAGTCAAAGCAAAGTCATTGAGTTTGTCCTTGTGCAGCAGTTGCAGGTCCTGCACTACCTGTCTGGTTTGGAGGTTGCCATTGACTGCCTCTGTAGGAGCCCCTAGCTTGCCCTCTGGCACGCCTGTTCCTGCCTCTCTGAAATCTTTGTGTCCGGAAAGGACCAATTCTTGGAAGGCCAATTTCTGCTGAATCTTGGTGGTTGGACTTAAAGAAAATCCTTAACTGTTTGTACAGATTTCGCCTTTTCCTCAAATTTCTTTACGACCTCTTAAGCAGTGGAACCAAATAACTTTTGCTTTTCCAGTGGAGCATCCAAAAGCTTAGCTTTAACATGGTCTGGCAGAGATTGTTCCTTCAGCCAAGCATGCCTACGTATGACTACACCTGTCACTGCTGACCTACATGAAGCTTCCAATGCATCATAACCACACTGCAAGAAATGGTTGCTAACCTGCTGGGAGTTATGTACCAGATCCTGAAGGGATTTGCGATCAAGGGGTTCAGTAGAAGACTGTTTCTTATGCATTTCTTCTAACAAATACACTTGGTACTGTATCATATGAAATTGACAATTTAATGCCCTCATGGAAAGAGTAGCAGAAGTATACACTTTTTTACCCCATCTCTCTAAAGCCCTGGACTCCTTTGCAGAGGGGAGTGGGTTCTTAGTAGTAACAGCTGCAACCCCTTTTTAGGGCCCTGGGAAATAGTTTCAGGATCAGCAGAGTGGGCCTTGTAAAGAAAATTATGTGAGTCCGGGACCCTGTAATACCTATCGGGTTTAACAGGAGCCGGAGGCAGAGTGTCAGGGGTCATACTAGAGAGTCAGAGTACACATCATCAATGACATTTAAAACAGGAGGAATAGCCAAAGGTCTATGCTGAGGTAAATGTAGAAAAGTTTAGTCTTTTCCTGGAATCAGAATATTCCTGGCCCTGCCATTTGAAATGCTCTCTCAGAGTGAAGGGTCTCCCCGAAGGAAAGCTCTTCAGGAGGGGAGGCTGAGGGGATAGATTCCTCTGCATCCGAATTCTCGTAGGCCGAAAAAGCCTCCTCCTGGTAGTCAGAGTGATCCGAGCCATCAGAGGCCTCCTCTGAGGAGTGGGGATCAGGGGGGTCTACCCTAGGCCTTTTGTTTAGAGGGGGTTGGGAGCCCCTGTCCGGATGGGGCTGAGAGCCCCTGATTAAAGAGATAAGGTCCTCTGCCAAGGTAAGGATCTGGGAACTAGAAGAGGGTCCCTGAGGAATAACCCTGGGAGGCATAGCTTTAGTGTGTTTAGCAGCTTTAGCCCTGGTGAAGGCCTTTATGGACATGGATGCAGGAGGCCTGGCTGCACCACGTGCTGGTGTAGCTTTGTCTAGTGGAATAGTGTCGGAAGATTCCAAAACCAGTTTCTGAAGGCAATTCCATAATGGACTCGGCAGGTGCCTCCGGGGCCAAGGCTGTCGGTTGTATGGTTTCAGGGTTCGGAAGTACCAAGGACTCTGTATCAGCCGAGACAGACACACGCAGTAGGCCTAGCCGTGGTTTCAGCCGAAACCGCGGCCCGCGTGTGTCGGTCCTTGTCTTTCAGTTTCTTAGTTAAATGTGAAGTCGGGGTATCAGACGGCATTTTATATGAAAAACTAGCCCCCAAAAAACTCCTCTGCGAACTCCAACCGACGTCTAAGAGTGCGTCAGTTGAAGGAAGCACAGGCTGAACAGGCCGAGACGTCGTGGTCTGGGCCTAAGCAGGGGAGGCAGTAAGAGTGGAAATCCTTATGAGGTATTTGTTTCCCACAAGTTAAAACAATTATTGACTTTATCTGACATCGGCTGAGGCAAGAAAGAGTCCCCAACGGGGTACTTAGCTTTTGAAGTCTTCGGTTAGCTGAATTACAGGAGCTGGCCGACTGGCACTTGCCAACTGCTTCGGGCACCACGTGGCAAGAAAGACTGAGGAAGATGGCGTCAGCTGACGCTTTTATACCCCAGGTGCTCTGACGTCGGGGAAGGGGTGACATCAGCTGGCGCCGGACCCAGACTTTGGAATCCGGCCGACCGAAGGGCTGCCTGAGGCAGGACAACCCGTATGTGATTACTGCAGATGCATCCTTGAAGAACATCAAAGAGAGTAATAATTCCCTCAAGCTTTCTAAATATATATATACTTTTTATCAGGCATGGGAGTGGTTTATTGTGCTGTAAAACAAAGTGTTATTGGTACACATGTTAAATTCACATCCCTTCCCCCATCAGTGTGACATTCAAGCTGGCCCTGTCCTACTTAGTACTACTGTCATAATATACAACGTATAACCCTTATGTACTTTAAATATGTGGTACCTCTTATTTAACCAAAGTAGATTAAGTCTGTGATTTTATCCAAGACAATATACTACATGGCTGGAAATATATCAACCTTAATTTGGCAATCAAAAAATATATATACATTTTGCATGTAAAAATCAATTTCTATTTTCATAACCTATTGTTAACAAAGATCACTTTCATCCTTCTAGACTACTTCAGGTCTGTGTAAAATAACTCTAAAAACCTAGAAATTAGTTAGCATTCTTACACATCATTTTGAATAAAGTGGAAAAAAGAACCAAAAAAAAAAAGTTAAGAAAAATGTATGTATGATCATGGAAACAAAATATACACTTAATTTCAACTGATTTAAAATGGTATTTAAAATCAATTTGTAGAAAAAAATAAAATACAATTAGTCATGTAAACAATGTGGCAATTTTCTAAGTTTTGAAGTTCAATTCACTTTTAATTGAACAGTGATAGTTTAGTCCAGGCTTCCTAAAAGAGTTCATCTTTAATTGCCACGAGTTCGTTTCTCCAGAATATTCGGGATGTCTCCTTCAGGATTACCCATGTCTAAGCGATCCAGGATCTGGAACTTAAAACCTGTATCTCTTATGGAGAAAGGTGTTTGGCTAGTGCATTATTTTTACAACCAGAGCGGATTTCTGATGGAGATGAAATCCTATGCTTGAGTTTAAGACAAGTTTACATTCGCTACTTCTACTACTATTGTCTGATCTGATTAATATACAGTGATTAACTAGAAATATATGGACTGAAAATAGAGTTTTACACGGCTTTGTTTTAATTGGGAAAATCAGCACATTCTATCCAATGACAGTTTTGGCACATTGATTAGATGGTATACACTTTGTGGACGATATTTTTTTTGTTGTGGCAGGGCCCTGAAGATTTCTTGCTAGAGTTCTTTCAGTATTATCAATGGAGTGAACACCTTTCTTAAATTCACCTACAAATATTCCTCTACTGCCCTACACTCCATGTCCACGAGTGTATATAGGAAAAGTGTTGAGAAATAATGTCTTGCACAATAACAGCATGCATCCTAATCATACTAAACTAAATGTGCTTTGGGGGCAAATTTTCTGTGTCGTGTCTACATACCGATGATGCTCAGAAAAGGCACTCATTCTACTTAAGGAAGAATTTATGAACAGAGGATATAGGAGAGATGCCATTGATACACAAATACTTAAAGCATGGAATGAGAGGAAAGGCAGATGTAAACCATATTTCAATGTCAATCACAGCCCTACCTCTGCAGAGACTAATTGATCAGTCGCACCCCTATGAATGCTGGCAATAAGCTTAGGATGCCTCTGACCTATGCCAGTAACATCAGCATGGTATGTGACATCAGTACCAATTAGGGTATTTTACTAACTATACCTGAATTACATGGAGTGATTGGAAATAAGCCTGACTACATTTAGGAACAAATCTCTCAAGAATCAACTTTGTTATAGACCACTGAAACCTCCTAGTTATGCCCAAATCTGACAGAAAAGGTACCTACACCTGCAGAAGGTGTATAGCCTGTATATGCATACACACTGGGGGTCATTTACTTCACCCCAAACTTGGTTTTAACATTGACACTAGTTTTTATGCAGATTGTCAGACCAAGAATTTGGTGTACTTTTGTTTTTGCATCACTTGTTTTTCTTATTACATAGTTAAGACAAAAGGGCTTTCAAGGATAGGATCCTTGAACATTTGAGAGACATTAGAAATGTGAATGTATCCAGTGCTTTAGCTATGCATGTTAGACAGGCCCCAGTCATAAGGTTTAAGTTCTTTGCCCTAGAACTAGTGCATGCCAACATTCGAGGTGGTGATCTATTAAACAAGACTGAATCCATATAACAGAAATGGATTATCCAGTTACAAGCTGACAAACACCCAGGTTTGAACAACAAGGCATCAATAAAACCCTTCCTTAAGGCGAGCCTTAAAACATTGCTAGCCCCTGTTAGCATGTCAACATCAATGCTTTATTGAAATGTGATTACAGTGTTCTATTACAGTTGTATTGCACAATTATGTAGTAGGTAGCACGTTTCACAACTTTTACACATCATATTTATCTCTATTCTTGGCCATTTATATAGTATGAGGCAGTTTTTATTATTACATTATAGTTCTATCAGTCCAACTATGTCTGAGAGTTTTTTGATAGATTGCTTTGTTTTTATCAGTGCTTATGCGGATATAGCAAGGAATCAAGATTTTTAGGTAATTTTATCACTAGTCACTGTTGTCCAAATATGCAGCTATTTATTTGGATAATCTGTTTTTATATGTATGTATATGTACTATGTTTTTAAGGTTATATCAGCACGGTTTTTAACAATGTGTATAAAAGTTGCTTTCAACTGTTAGCACTAAGCAAGTTTTATTTGTACCACAGTTTGTGTTATAGACTGACCTCTCCCTCTCTTTAGACATGAACTTGAATGGCTTTTTGAACATTTAAATAGTCATCTGTTACAATGTGTTTAACATGGTCTGGTGAAGCAGAGTTTGTATCCGTGAAAGTGCTTACCAGTTTGTGTTTTTTAGAATAAATGAAGCTACAAAGCAAAGATCGTATTTGCCGTGTTTGGAACCTCTGTGGTCGTTTTTGCTGCTTTCTGCTTAGTTCGTCTGCCAGAGTATTTTGCTTACCTGGCAGGAATTGAGCTTGTATGTATTTGATAAGTCAAGGCTGTGTTCCACAAGGCCATGGCTAGTCTGCCAAGAGGGTAGGAGTGGGTACCCCCCTGCTTATGTACCACATAATTGTGGTGTCAAGTCTTTATAAGTTGTCCTGGATGAAGGAAGTCCTTGAAGGCTGTCAGAGCATTCTGTACAGCTAGCATTTCTTTCTGGTTGATATGTAGGTGCATTTGATTTGGGCTCCATTTGCCCTGAATGCATCTCCCTGCCAGATGCCCGCCCCCCCCCCCAAGCACAGTGAGTCTGTAGTCAGGGTTTGGGTGGCAGGGTGTAGAATGAAGGACAGTCCCTTTGTTTTGGTGACAGGCCTCAGCCCACCATAGGAACTCCTGTTTCAGGCAAGGAATGAGAGGAATCTTGTTTCCAGGCTGTGACAATGTTGACTCTTAAGCTTTTTAGGCACCACTGAAGTTTCCTCATATGCAGTCTTGCATATGGAATTAGTAGAATGCAGGAAGCCATGAACCCCAAATCCTGCAGAATTTGCCTTGCAGATGAATGGGTTTTTGTAGCCACTTGTTTGAAGAATGTTATCAACTGAATTTGTCTGGCGTAAGGTAAGCCATCTGGGCAGTTGCATTCAAGCTTGCACCCAGGAATGTAATTTGAGAGGGTACCAATTATTTCTTTTTGTTTATGGTGTACCCTAGGCATGTTAGAAGGCTTTTTACAAATGCCAGATGTTGGAGTGTCCTTGTTTTCTGCCTGAATTAGACAATCGTCCAGATAAGGATAAATTTGAAAGTTTCTTTGCAAAATGCAATCACTGGTGCCAAGCACTTTGTGAAGACCCTGGGCGCAGTAGACAAGTCAAAAAGCAGTGCAGAGAACTGGTAATGCAAATAGCCTGCTTTGAAGCAAAGGTATCTTCTGCAAGACTCTCTTATTAGGGTATGCAGGTAAGCCTCTTAAGTCTAGAGTTACCAACCACACAGCCTTGCCTAGCACAGGCAGCAACTGTTGTAGTCAGCATCTTGAATCTTGGAATGTCCAGGAAGGTATTTAGAATGGATAAGTCCAGAATTGGACACCATGATTTGTCTTTTCTGGGTACCATGAAAAGTGTTGAAAAACCTTGTCCTTTTTCCTTTTCTGGTACTGGTTGAATAGCCCCCATATCCATGAGGGACATAACTTGTTTCTGGGCCTCTGCCCACTGATTTGGAGGCAGATCTGGCTATCCGTTTGGAATTGGCAATGTTTGGAAATGAAATCTGTACCCTGGGATACTTTACTAAAGACCCACTTGCCCTGGGTAATTGGATGCCAATTTTGAGCATGAAGTGCTAGTCTTCCCCCCAAAGGGGCTGCCAAAAGATAAGTGCTTGGAAATGGCAGAGGGAAGTCATTGAGACTGTTTACCGTAAGAGGGTGATTTGCTACTTCCAGATTTGGAGGTGGAAGCACCCCATTGTTTTGTTCTGTAAGTTCCTTGTGACTGAAACCTGAAGCCTTTGGTGCGTCTGGGTTTGACCTGAGCAGCTCTGTTGGGTACTGGAAAGGACCAATTCTTAGTAGGCTAGTGCCTACTGAACCAGGGTGGCTGCACTTGCAAGACATCTTTTACAGTTTGCATAGATTTAGCTTGGTCTTCCATCTTTTTCAAAACTTCTTCTGCCTTATTACCAAACTGATTGTCCCGTTGTAAAGGAGCATCCAACAATTTAGCTTTAACATGATCTGGCATATTTTGCTCCATGAGCCAAGCATGCCTTCTTATCACAGATCCAGTTATGGCAGCCCTGCAAGAGGCCTCCAAGGAATTGAAACCACACTGCAAAGTATGCTTTCGAACTTGTTCAGCTGAACGCAATAAATCCTGTAACTATTTTCCACACAATCAGAAATAATTTTCTGTTTAAGCCAGCCCATGAAATGCTGTTGATATTTAAGCATATGAAATTGACAGTTTAAAGCCCTGATGGCCAGGGTTGCAGACATAAACCTTCTTACCCCATCTAACCAGCACCCTGGAGTCTCTATCAGAAGGGGCAGGATTTTTAGCAGTAGAAGCCTTAACACCCTTGGGACCCAGAGAAATAGTTTCAGGGTCAGCAGCAGGATTTTTGAAAAGAAACTTGTGGGAGTCAGGAGCCCTGTAATATCTGCCTGGCTTACTAGGAGCCGGAGGCAGGGAATCAGGAACCATGCTGGATTGAACGGGAGGTACAGACACAGGCCTATGTTGAGGAAGAAAATCTCGAAGTCTTTTTGGATTCTGAAAAATCCTAACTCTCCCAATGAAAATGTTCCCTTAAGGGATGCAAAGTTTCTCCAAAAGAAAAATCCTCAGAAAGAAGCAGAAGGGATGGATTCTTCTGCATCAGAGTCATCATAAGGGGGAATAGAAAATTCCTGATCAGAAGACATGGAAACCTGATCTGAAGATTCATAATCAGTGCCTTGCCTAGGCCTTAGCAGGAGGGGGTTGGGAACCCCTGATCAAGGTAATTAAATCCTCAGCCATTTTGATAATTTGTTTTTTAGGCATAGGGGCCTGAACACATGGCTCATGCGTTGTTCTTTTTAGACATAGAAGTTGGTTTTGGCCTTGTTTTTGATGACGTCCGTTTAATATACAAATCTTTAGGCCTGAAAACACCCTCAGAAGCCAGTGCCTGCTCAGCGGCTCCAGACCCATCCAAGGGAGACACATCCGCAGGTTCAATACTTGAAGAAACTCGCCGCATACCGGACTCCAAATGGGTCTCGGTAGAGGCCTGTGTATCAAAAGTAGCTGGCATCAGGGACTGCGAAAGCACCCGAGTACCGGCGACTGGCTTAGAAGCTTGGTCAGTTTTGGACCTACACGGTCTCTGCTTTTTTTGTGATTTCCGGTAGTCTGATTGCTAATGGACATTTCAGGACAGTTGAATCTTGAGCCAAGTATTTAGAAGCAAATATATACTAACGCTTTACAGTGCATTGGTTAAATTTAGCAAAAACTGACAGCAAGGCACGTTGTGGTCAGGGCCTAGGGAAAGAATACAGTACAAATTAAAATCCTTATGAGGTATTTACTTCCCACAAGTAATACAAATTATTAACTTTTACTGACATTGGTAAGGAGCAAGAAAAAGTTTCCCCAACAGGGTACTTAGCTTTAGGTTGAAGACTTCGGTTCTGAAACTCTAACAGACACTTGTGAACTACTTCTGCTTTGGGCAACGCGCAAGAAAGACTGATTAAAATGGCGTCGGCAGCATGTTTTATACCCATATCTGACGTCACGGAAGAGGAGACAGCAACCGACGCAGGACCAAAGACTGTTATTCAGGCCGACTGAGGGCAACCTGCCAGCAGATACATGAACATCTGAAGATGCTAAAGAAGTTGGTTTGTGTGAAGAACTTCCTCAGAAGCCGGTACAGGTACAGCGGCTCTGAACCCATCCAAGGTAGACACATTCACAGGTTCCGTAGGCAGTGTCTCGTGGCATACCGGACTCGAAACGGGTCTCTGTAGTGGCCTGCAAATCCATCAAAGCGGGCAACTGGGGCTATGAAAGTGCCTTAGTACCAGCAAACTGGTGACTAGCTTAACGGAAGAGTAGTCGGCAGTTTTGGACCAGTGCAGTCCGTCTCTATCCTTACGTTTTTACGGAAGATCTTTACACTGATGGCTTACCAAAGCCATTTCGGGAAATACGGAGATCAAGAACTAAAGTATTTAGCGACAGTAAGGGCCCAACAATAAATAGTTTGGGCATTGAACAAATCACAAAACAGACAGTGAGGTATGTCGTGGTCTGGGCCTAAACAGATGGCACAGTAATAATGGAAATCTGTGTGGTATTTGCTTTCCACAGGGGAGACGATTAACTTTGACATAGGTTAGAGCAAGAAAAAAAGGATCCCCAATTGGGTACTTGGCTTTAGAAGACTTCAGGATGAATAAATTCAGAAATGAAAACTCAGGTAGCGGCCGACCAGCACTCTTGCCAACTGCTTCTGCTTCGGGTTGCTCGGCAAGAAAGGCTAATGTAATGGCGTCAGCTGCCTGTTTTTATACCCCTGACTACCTGATGTCAGTCCGGAAGAGACCGCAACTGATGCAGAAATACTAAGTCTTTGGTATTCAGGCCAACAGAGCTACTTGCAGGCAGATAACCCAAGTGTGATGAGTGCAACAGTGAAACACTAAGAACATCCTTAGACAGTTTTTTTCCCCCAAGAAGTGCTTAGAAAAGGAAGCAAGTTGATCAGACTTGCGAAAAGATTTTGTTCTATGTAAATAGAAAAGTACAGTTTTGTACCCATCATAAACGTAGATGTTACAGTGTACACTCTGCTGCAGTCATCACACTTGGGTTATCCTGTCGTCAGACGGTCCCGTAGTTTGCCGGAATTCCAAAGTCTTTGGTCCGGCGTCGGTTGCTGTTGCTTCTTCCCTGATGTCAGTGCGCCAGGGACATATATAATGCATCAGACGCCATTTTCTTCAGTTTCTTGCCCCAGATGTCAGGTGCCCCCAAAAAGGTAGTCAGTAATTAGTACCAAATTAAGTAATTTTTGCACGACAAAATCCCTCCAGCTATAAGCAAATACATCAGGAAGGTATTGTAGAGATTTAGCCAGTTAGATCAGAGGGGATGGAGGGAGGGTAACCTGGACTGCAGCAGGGTGTACACTAACATCTACATTTATGGTAGGTACAAAACTGTACTATGTTCGTGTTACCCTGTTGCAGTCATCACACTTGGGTAGAATCCCAAAGCTAAGGATGGGTGGAGGAGTTACAGAGGGTTAGAGAAGGCTAGAAGGCCCTGCAGAACTGCAGTGGCGAAGCCAGCTCTATTCTTAGAGTAAAGTGGTACGTGATAGTGTTTGGTAAAGGTGTACTGAACTCCAAGTTGCAGCTTCCAAAATCTCCTTGGTTGGAACCCCCCTGAGGAAGGCTGTAGATGTAACTGTTGGCCTGGTAGAGTGGGGCCTAATGGTAGCAGGAACTGGTTTTCCATGATGGGTATAGCAAAAACGAATGCAATGTCCTATCCATTTGGAAATGGTTTGTTTTGATATAGCCTTCCCTTGTGAAGCTGTAGCATAAGATACAAACAGCTGGTCAGATTTTCTGAAAGCCTTAGTTTTATCCAAGTAGTAACGAAGTTGCCTGTGAATGTCCAAGGAATGTAGGAGTCTTTCTCCTTTGTTCTGTGGATTTGGGAAGAAGGTGGGTAAGTGGATGGTTTGATTTAAAGCCACACTGGAAACCACCTTAGGCATGAAGGAAGGATTAGTTCAGAGAGAAACTCTGTCTTGATGGAAAATGAGGAAAGGTTCCACTGCCAATAGTGCCTGCAGCTCTGAGACTCTTCTAGCTGAAGTTACTGCTAGCAGCAGGGCAGTCTTCCATGATAGAAACTGTAGATCTGCAGAGAAAGCTGGTTTAAAGAGAGGTAGCGTAAGTTTTTCCAGAACAAAATTGAGGTCCCATGTTGGTGTAGGTGCTCTCCTGGGGGTCTGTTTTTTGCCGCTCTGAGGAACTGCCTTAGAAATGGATGCGAAAATAAGGGTGGATCCGTGTTGTAGTGGGCTGAAATAGCTGATGCATGGATTTTAATGGAAGAAAAAGTCCTTTGTGCAACATCTCAGTTAAATACTGTAGAATCTGAGGCATGTGAGGCTGAAGTGTGTTTTGGCCTTTAGCTTGGTTCCAGGCACAAAACCTTTTTCAAAGACACAGAAGTAGCTTATATATCCATCTTTATTCTTTCCGTCCTGGTCCCATTGAAGGCGAACAGCTGAGGTACCAGGACGGAAAGAATAAAGATGGATATATAAGCTCCTTCTGTGTCTTCCTTTGAACTTTGTGGTTTTTTGAAGAATTTTGAGGTTTGGTTTCCAGTGGTGTATTGTTACAAAACCTTTTCCATTTGTCTGAATAAGCCTTCCTGGTGATGGGCCTCCTAGCTTCCAGAATAACATCTATAACTGCTTGGGAAAGAGGAGCTGGCTGGATGCTTAGGTGATTTGCCATGCAGCCAGATTTAAAGGTTTTGAGCTGGCTGTGAAGAATCTGATTGTTTTGCTGTGTGAGCAAATGGGCAATTTGTGGTAAAATCCAAGGTGGGCCCGGGGCCATATTCCTCAATAGTGGGTACCAGTGCTGGCATGGCCAGTCTGGGGCTGAGTATAAGTCATGGTCTCTCCTTTCTGACTTTCAGAAGCACCTTTGTGAGGCCAAGCAATGGAGGGAAGGCATATACTGCCAGGTTTTTCCAACTGAATGAGTGCACGTCCATTTTCCAAGCTTGATGGCGAAGTGTCCTTGTACAAAATTTTGTTAGTGGATAGTTTTGAGGACTGGCAAACAGGTCCGTCTGGAAGGCCCCATTTTTGAGTTACAATTGCAAAGACTTGTGGATCCAGTTCCCACTCGTGGGGATCCATGATGTTTCTGCTGAGGTAGTCTGACAATGTGTTCTTTTTTTCCTGCCAGGAATTGAGCTTGTAACTGAACTTGGCAAGCCAGAGCTGTGTTCCATAAGGTCATTGCTTGCCTGCATAGAGGGTAGGAGCATGTACCCCCTTGTTTATGTACCATATTACTGTGGTGTTGTCCGTCCTTATTGTAAGTTGTCCTGGATGTAATAGGTTCTTGAAGGCTGTCAGAGCATTCTGTACAGCTAGCATCTCTTTTTGATTGATGTGCAGATTCCTTTGATCTGCATTCCATACGCCTTGAACGCACTGTCCTGCCATGTGTGCCCCCCAGGCATAGTCCGATGCATCTGTTGTCAGTTTGCCTGGCTGGAGGCAAGGTGAAAGGCTGACCCTTGAGGTGACATGCCTGTGACAACCATAGAAACTCCTGTTGTAGGCAGGGAATGAGAGATCATTGTGTCCAAGCTGTGGCTGTGTTGAGACCATACGCTTTTTAGGTACCACTGTAATTTCCTCATATGCAGCTTTGCAAATGGTATTAGTAGTATGCAAGATGCCACGAAGCCCAAGGCCTGCAGAATTTTTCTTGCAGGCAGGTGGGTCTTTGTTGCCATTGTTTGGAAATATTGAGTCAGTTGTAGTTTGTCTAGCGTCAGATAAGCCTTCTGGGCCATTGTATTCAAGCTGGCACCCAAGAACGTCATGTTTTGTGAGGGTACTAGTTTTGATTTTTCGTTTACTGTGTACCCCAGGCAACTTAGATGTTTCACAAAAGCCAGATGTTGTAAAAGGATGTCCTTGCTTTCTGCTTGGATGAGGCAGTCCAGGTATGGGTATATTTGAATTCCTCTGACTGCAGTATGCAATTACTGGTGCCAGGCATTTTGTGAAGACCCTGGGCGCATTAGATAAGCCAAAGGGCAGTGCAGAGAATTGGTAATAGGTTGAACCTGCAATGAAACGGAGGTATCTTCTGCAACTTTGTCCGATAGGGACATGCAGGTATGCCTCCTTGAGGTCCAATGTTACTAGCCATGCGTTCTTGCCCAACATGGGAAGAAGCTGTAGTGTTAGCATCTTGAATTTGGGTACTTGTAAGAAGGTGTTTAGAATTGAAAGGTCCAGAATTGGTCTCCAGGCATTGTCCTTTCTGGGGACTAGAAAGTCTGGAGTAAAATCCTTGGCCTTGCTCTCGAGTAGGTACCAGTTGAATGGCTCTCATGTCCATGAGAGCTGTAAGTTTTTGTGCCTCTGCCCATTGATTGTGGCAGGTTTGGCATTCCTCTTCATTGGCAAGGTGTGAAAATGGAATCTGTATCCTCATGAAATTATGTCTAGGACCCATTTGTCCTTTGTGACAATGTGCCAGTTGTCTGAAAAGTGCGAGTTTTCCTCCCAAGGGGGCTGCCAAGAGAGTATTGCTTGGCCAGATGAGGTGCAAGTCATTGAGTTTGCCTTCTGGTAGTTTGAGTCAAGTCTTCTCCCACCTTTGTGTTGCAGTGCCCCATTGACTAGGTTTGTACTGGGCTTGTGGTTGTCCTCTGCCTCTTGGACATCTGTATTTACCCCCCTGTGGTCTGTCAAGCTGGAAAGGACCAATTTTTTATTGGCCAATTTCTGATGAAGCGAGGGGGCTGTACCTGTAGGAAATCTTTGACTGTCTGCATAGATTTTGCCTTATCCTCCATTTTCTTTAAGACGACTTCTGCTTTAACTCCAAAAAGAACATCCTGCTGTAAGGGAGCATCTAGAAGCTTTGCTTTAACATGATCAGGCAGAGTTTGTTCCTTTAACCAAGCATGCCTACGTATAACAGACCCAGTGACAGCTGCTCTGCAAGAAGACTCCAAAGAATCAAACCCACATTGTAAAGTATGTTTGCCCACCTGTTCAGTTGCATGCAGATCCTGCATTTCTTTCAATTCAGATTGTTGAGGGAGTGTGCTCATTTTTTGTTTTAACTGAGACATTAGAAAGTGCTGATATTTTAGCATGTGAAATTGGCAATTTAGTGCCCTCATAGCTAGAGTGGCTGAGGTGTAAACATTTCCCCCCACCTGTCTAATGCTCTGGTGTCCCTTTCAGAGGGTACAGGATTTTTTGCCATAGAAGCCTTAGCCCCTTATGGGACCCTGGGAGATAGTAGTCTCTGGATCAGCAACAGGGCTTGCCATAGAAGCCTTAGCCCCTCTGGGACCCTGGGAGATAGTAGTCTCTGGATCAGCAACAAGGCTTTTATATAAAGAAATTTGTGGGAATCAGGCACTCTATAGTATCTGTCAGGTTTGGCCGGGGCAGGTGGCAGAGAATCTGGGTTCAAACTGGATTCTAAGTAATCATCATCCACAATGTCTAAAACTAGGGGGATGGCAAGTGGTCTGTGCTGGGGGAGTAAAAGAAACTGAGCCTTTTCTGAGTCAGAGTAGTCCTGACCTTCCCAGTGAAAATGTTCCCTCATATTGTGTAAAGTTTCCCCAAAGGAGTAGTGCTCAGGAGGAGAAGCTGAGAGAATGGAATCCTCAGCATCAGAATCTTCATAAGGTGAAAAGGAGTAATCCTGGCCCTCAGAGGAGCCTGAGGAAATAGACACTTGTTCAGAGGAGGCATAATCTTCCTCTTGTCTAGGCCTTTTGTCGGGTGGGGGTTGGGAACCAGATTAGAGAGATCAAATCTTCAGCCATTTTGAGCATCTCTTTCTTAGGCATGGGGCCTTGAACTGGAGACTGAAGTGCAGTCTTTTTTGGTTTAATAGGAGTCTTAGGATAAGTTTTTATGGTGAGCGTAGTCCGTCTGAAAACGCCTTCAGAAACCGAAGGTGTTTCTGCAGCACCATCTTTTTCAGCAGTGTTGTCTGTAGGGGGTAAACAAAATGGCTGCGTCGGCCTAGTATTCTCCGACAAAAGCTCCGAAGCGGTCTCGGGTTCCAGATCTGCGGCAGTCAGGGGCTGCGTCGGAGCCTCACTGAAGACCGGTGAACTGGAGACCGGACCAGCCAAGGCCTCGGAGTCTGGCTTGGGTCTAGGCTGCCTGTCCTTATCCTTGCGTTTTTTGTGCATGCCGGTAGTCGGTTGCTCCGACGGCATAGTGTAGTTAAATTTTCTACCGAAGTAGTGTCGTGCGAAATCAAAGTGTCTTTTTATAGTACGCTTATTAAACCTAGCACAAAAACGACCAGTGACGTCGTGGTCTGGGCCTAGACAAGGTATGCAGTAAGAATGAAAATCCTTATGAGGTATTTGCTTCCCACAAGAAACTTTTTCTGACATCTGTCTGAGGCAAGAAAAGTTTCCCCAATGGGGTACTTAGCTTTATTGAAGACTTCGGATCTGAAATTAGAGTTCGAAAACCTCAGGAGTCTGCCGACCGGCACTTGCCAACTGCTTCTACTTCGGGCACCGTGTGGCAAGAAAGACTGGAGAAAATGGCGTCGGATGCATTATATATGCCCCTGGCGCACTGACATCAGGGAAAAAGCGACAGCAACAGACGCCGGACCAAGACTTTGGAATTCCGGCCGACTGCGGGACCGCCTGACGACAGGATAACCCAAGTGTGAGGACTACAGCAGGGTAATACGAACATCATAGCTGCCAGTGATCAACTGCAACTTGTACTCTTATTCTGGAAATTTGGAAAGAAAACTAGATTAATAACCTGGTTAATATTTGACTCAGATGCCACTTTCGGCAGGAATGATGGGTTTGTCCGCAAGGATGCACTGTCTTTATGAAATACCATACAAGGGGGCTTGACAGATAAGGCTTGGATCTCCAAAACTTTTGGCTGAGGTGATTGCAACCAAAAAAGCAGTCTTCCAAGACAGGAACTGCAACTCAACCCTAGCAGCTGGTTCGAAGGGGGGAGAAACCAGAGCTTGCAGCACCAAGGTGAGATCCCAAGGGAACACTGGGTCCTTAACTGGAAGCCTAAGGAGAAAGGTACCTTTCAAAAAGGCCTTAAAGCTTGGATGAAGTCAAAAATGCAGAATTCTCACCCAACGGAAAATTAGAAATTGCTGCCAAGTGTACTTTTAATGTAGAAAAACTAGCGCCATGATTACAAATATCCACCAAAAACTCCAAAATGGCCAGAACTCGCACAGAAAAAGGATCCATATCACGCTGAGAAGCCCAGATTGAGAAACACTTCCACGTACTTGAGTAACCACCTTCCTGGTAGAAGATTTGTGAGCAGTCACCAAAATCTTAACAGAAGACCGCCCAGGAGTCCTATCAAGGGAAGTGGAGCAGCCAAGCCATGGGCATCAGGCTGACCAAGTTTGGGTGAGGGACCCTTGATGGATGTGTAATCGGATCTAGCATCCAAGGAGGACACACTGCATGAGATCACAGAGAGGAACCAAACTTGGTGAGACAGGGGCAATAAGAATCACAGAGCTCACCAGGAGTCAAGCTTTCTAAATGAAGTTGGGTATCAGACACAGTGGAGGGTAGGCATATAACAGACTGGAGGGCCAAGCATGAACTAGAGTCTCTGGGGGGCTCCCCTGGATGGGGGTTCACAGCAAAACACTTGCTGCACTTTGCGCTGGAAGGAGAGGCAAAGAGATTGCAGCAAGGCTGACCCCACTTTAGAAATATCTGTTCTGCTACCAAATCATTCAGAGACAACTCGTAAGGCATCAGAATAGATCTGCTGAGCCTGTCCCATTAGTATATTGTACCCATGGCAATCCCTTGAGGAAGATAGGCATGTACAGCTTGCAATGCCAAACACACAATCTCATGGCTTTGTGACAAAAGGGGGTAAAATCTGGTCCCCCCCCCCGGTTTGATGTACCAGATTACGGACATTCAGTCTGGATGGCAATAATCCCTTGAGGAAGATAGGCATGTAGAGCTTGCAATGCCAAAAGCACTGTCCTCATCTCCAGGACACTGATATGCAGATGGGTCTCCAAGGAAGACCACATGCCTTGGACCATCCTTCCCATGTAACGCCCCTAACCCTGAGCAGGGAGGTTTCCATGGTCACTGTGAACGCAGGTGAGGGAAGATGAACGGATGAACCCAGGAGGAGGTGTGGATTGAAACCACCAAAGAGAATCCTTGCAAACCAGATTCAATCTAACCGGATGAGATAAAGGAAGGTCTAAGCAAGGACCACTGAACCAGAGTCCATGTGAAAGTGTGCCGTTGGGACGATGATAGTGGCCGCCATGGACCCCAACACCCGAAGAACTGAAGTGTCCAGAGGGAGAAACACCTTGCCTTGGATAGTGTGCATCTGATCCCCAATGAAGTCAAGAATCTGCACTGGTGCCAATTGGGACTTGGTTTATGGTTATGCCCAGAGATGGTGAGTGGTCTTAAGATCCCTGGCTTGATAGTCGAAGCCTGGAGGGAGTGGAAAGGAACCAATCGTCCAGGTAGGGAAAGACCTGAAACCGCTGCAGCAGCAGATAAGCCGCCACTACCACCATGACTTTGGTGAACACGCTGGGGGCAGTGGTGAGCCCAAAGGGGAGCAGTCAATTGAAAATGAATGGCTCCCAGCCGAAGTGGAGGAACCTCAGAGAGTGTTCATCTACATGGGATAGTACGTGTCCTGGAGATCCACCAAGCACATCCAGTCATTTATCTGCAGGAAGGGCAGAATGGACTGAACAGTGACCATCCGGAATTTCGTCTTGGCAACTGACAGGTTTAGGGCTGAAAGCTCCAGGATAGGTCTTAAGTTCCCTGTTTTCTTTGGTCCTGATCTGGACTGGTCTGAGGAGAAAGGCTGGATGACTCCAAAGAGCCTGGAAATTTCTATGGTTGCCTGCTCCTGTTGCTCGGGTGGGACATCTGGGAGGTGTTTGGGAGGGACTAGGTTGTTAAAGAAAGGGGATCAAGCATCTTATGAATATTAGTTGCAAAACCCATTGATCGGTGATAGACTGCCAGGCTGTTGGGTGCAGAGAAAGCAGTCCCGTAACTGCCTCCAGAAAATAGCAGTTGAGCAACACTTCAGGTCTGCCAGGGCTGCTGTGAGGGTCCGTCAAGGAAAGAATACAGAGACCCTTGGTACTTCAGGCCCCTTACGCCATGAGGGCAGCCTCTGTCATATCCCCCTCTGCCTCTGGGAGCAGGTGACTCCTGGGCATTGGGGGAAGAGTCCTGAAACTTCCAGAAAGTACAGTTTTGTACCTACCATAAATGTAGATGTCCGAGAGGTATGCATCTGCAGTCCTTACAAATGGGTTGTCCTGGCCTCAGGCAGCCCTTCGGTCGGCCGGATTCCAAAGTCTGGGTCTGGCCTCGGCTGATGTCGCACTTCACCTGACGTCATAGCTGCAGTTCAGCGGGTATAAAGGCATCAGCTGACGCCATTTTCCTCAGTGTTTCTTGCCCCAGATGCCAGGTGCCCTCTAGAAAGGCTAAATTTGGATAAATGCAAATGTTTCCAAACAATAGAGAGCACATAGAAATAAACATGTATATACATATATACAAATACACCATAATAGATTCCCCCAGCTAGCTACAAGATGGGCAAATACCCTAGGAGTACCACAGAGGGGAAGGAGGGTGGGTAATCCTGACTGCAGATGCATACCTCTCGGACATCTACATTTATGGTAGGTACAAAACTGTACTATGTCCTTCAAGGATGCATCTGCAGTCCTTACAAATGGGTAGAATACCATAGCCAAACTGGGGGAGGAGGCACTAAGTTTATGGTGTAGTTAAGATCCCTTGCAAAACAGCAGTGGCAAAACCTGCTTGGGATCTGGAGTACAAAGGCAGATTATAATGCTTGGCAAATGTATGCACGGAGCTCCAAGTAGCAGCCTCTAAAATGTCTTTGGTAGCCACTCCTTGTAAGAAAGCTGTAGTAGTGGCTGTAGCCCTTGTGGAATGAGGTCTGATGTTTTCTGGAGTTGCCTTTCCATGAAAAGAGTAACAAAATCTAATGCAATTTCCTATCCATTTTGAGATTGTTTGTTTTGAAATTGCTTTTCCTTCCATTCCTGTTGCATATGCTACCAGAAGCTGGTCAGTTTTTCTATTGTTCTTGGTTCTGTCCAGGTAGTAGCGCAATTGTCTGTGTACATCCAAGGTATGCAGCAATCTTTCCCCCCTGTTCTGTGGGTTGGGGAAGAATGTTGGTAGGTGTATTGCTTGATTTAATGATACCCTGGAGACCACCTTTGGCATAAAGGTAGGATTAGTTCTCATGGACACTATCCTGATGGAAGATAAGGAAGGGCTGTACTGCCATTAATGCCTGTAATTCAGAAACCCTTCTAGCTGAAGTGATTGCAAGCAGGAATGCAGTCTTCCAAGATAAGTACTGTAATTCTGCTGTTGCTGCTGGTTCAAAAGGGGGGAGTGTCAACTTTTCTAACACAAAGTTCGTCCCATGTAGGCAATGGTGGTTTCCTTGGTGGCTTTACATTTTTAATTCCTCTGAGAAACTGCCTGAGTAGAGGTTGAGAAAAGACTGGAGGGATCCATGTTGTATTCTGCTGAAATTGCTGATGCATGAATCTTAATGGAGGAGTAAGATAGACCATTGTGGAAAAGCTCTGCTAAGTATTCCAGGATGTTAGCTATGTTTGCCAATGATGCATCTACTCCTTTTGTTGCACTCCAAATGAGATATCTTTTCCATTTTTCTGAATAAGTTTTCCTTGTTGAGGGTCTGCGAGCCTCCAAGATAATGTCTTTAACCCTTTGAGATAAATCTGGGTTATTTTTCCTTATGTAATGTTCCAAGCAGCTAGCTGCAGTGTTTTCAAGTTTGGATGCAGGATTTTGAAGTTGTTCTGTGTTAGCAGTAGAGGTAGTAGGGGTAGAGGCCATGCGTGTTCCCGGGACATACTCCTCAGTAGCGGGTACCAATGTTGCCTCGGCCAATCTGGAGCTATCAAAATGATCCTCGGGTGATCTTCTTTGATCTTCAGTAGCACTTTGTGCCTCAAAGGAAGAGGTGGAAATGCATATGCTGTCAGGTTTTCCCAACTGAAGGATAGGGAGTCCATTTTCCAAGCAAGTGGGTGGTATGTCCTTGTGCAGAATTTTTTCAATTGGTGGTTGTGTGGGGATGCGAACAGGTCCATTTCTGGCAGTCCCCCATTTTCTTGTGATGGTTTTGAAGATGTCTGGATACAGCATCCATTCGTGGGCATCCGTGGTGGTTCTGCTTAAGATGTCTGCTAGTATATTTTCTTTTCCTGGCACGAATATGGCTTGGAGCTGAATGTTGAGGCTCAGGGCCACATTCCAGAGGTCCATTGCCATCCGGCATAAAGGATATGAATGTGTGCCTCCCTGCTTGTTGATATACCACATAACCGTGGTGTTGTCCGTCCTTATCAGCAAATGACCCTGTTGAAGAAATGGTCTGAATGTCTGAATTGCCTGTTTTACTGCCAGCATCTCCTTTTGATTTATGTGTAGGTTCATCTTGTCTTGAGTCCATAAGCCTTGTATGCACTTGTCCACCATGTGTGCCCCCCATCCGAGGTCTGAGGCGTCCGTGGTGATAGTCTGGCTTGGGTGAGGCCTGTGGAAGGGCAGTCCTTTGTTCAATTGACAGGCCTGGGCCCACCACTGGAATTCTTGTTTCAGGCATGGAATTATTGGAATTTGGGTTTCTAGGCTGTGCTTGTGCTGAGACCATAAATTCCTCAGGTACCATTGCAACTTCCTCATATGTAGTCTGGCATGTGGAATTATTATTATGCAGGATGCCATGTAACCCAGGGCTTGCAGGATTTTCCTTGCTGTAAGCTGGTTCTGTGTTAATGCCATGAAATAGAGTGGTAGCTGCTTCTGTTTTTCTGCTGTGGGGAATGCCATCTGGTTTGATGTGTCCAGTTCCGCACCCAGGAAGGTTATCCTTTGGGATGGTATCAGCCTTGACTTTTTTGTGTTGACTGTGTATCCCAGGGCTTGCAGCAGGTGAATAACCTTTTTCAAATCTTTTGTTAATTTGTCTTTGCTGTCCGCTTGTATCAAGCAGTCGTCCAGGTATGGATAAATTTGAATTCCCTGAAGCCTGCAATGAGCAATTACTGATGCCAGGCATTTCGTGAATACTCTGGGCGCAGTAGATAAGCCAAAAGGCAATGCTGAGAATTGATAATGCTCTGATCCTGCAAGAAATCTGAGGTATCCTCTGCAATTTGGTCGTATGGGGACGTGCAGGTATGCCTCCTTGAGATCCAGAGTCACCAGCCAAGACTCCTTGCCCAGCATGGGAAGAAGTTGCTGTAGGGTCAGCATTTTGAATTTTGGAACAATGAGATGTGTTTAGAGCGGATAGGTCTCCATTGGTTTTCCTTTCTTGGTACTAGGAAAAGCCTTGAATAAAATCCTTGTCCTTGTTCCATAGCCGGTACCTTTTCTATAGCTCTCATCCTTAGCAAGTGGTCTATTTGCTGTAGAGCGTTTGTCCTTTGGTTTGGAGGTAGGTTTGGCATTCCTCTCTTCCTTGGAAGAGTATGGAAGTGAAACCTGTAGCCCTTGTCTATTGTCTGTAAAATCCATTTGTCTCCTGTAATGTAATGCCAATTTACTGAAAATAAGGCTAATTTTCAGCCTAAGGGTGCTGCCAGTTGTTCCCTGGTAGGCGGTTTCAGAGCCAAGTCACTGTGATTGTCCTGCAGAAGTGGTAGTGGCTGGATCTGTGGCAGTAGTTCTCTGGCTGTTAGGCTGCCACTGACGTCCCCTGTAGGCACCTCTGGATTGACCTCTGCCTCTAGGGCGTCTATTTCTGCTTCTCTGTGCTCTGGTGGTGTCTGGAAAGGACCAATTCTTGGAAGGCCAGTTCCTACTAAACCTTGGAGGCTGGACCTGTAAGAAATCCTTGACTGTCTGGACAGATTTAGCTTTCTCTTCCACCTTCTTCAACACTTGCTGTGCAGGGGAACCAAACAAACTGTGCTTTTCCATGGGAGCATCTAGTAGCTTTGACTTTACATGGTCTGGTAAGGATTGCTCTTTTAACCATGCATGCCTTCTGATCACTGTACCAGTCAGTTGATCTAAAGGAAGCCTCCAGTGCATCATAGCCGCATTTTAAGGAATGATTACTGACCTGCTGAGTGTTATGCACCAAATCCTGAAGGGACTTACGGTCTAAAGGTTCAGGAGAGGACAGTTTTTTAGTGAGTTGATCTAACAGAAATTCCTGATACTGAATCATGTGGAATTGACAGTTTAAGGCCCTAGCCGAAAGAGTTGCAGAAGTATAAACGTTTTTTACCCCATCTCTCCAATGCCCTAGATTCTCTTTCAGAGGGGAGGGGGTTTTTGGCAGAGGCAGCCGTTACAGCTTTGGGGCCCTGTGAAATAGTTTCAGGATCTGCAATGGGAGCCTTATACAAATGATAATGTGTGTCCGGAACCCTGTAGTATCTGTCGGGCTTAGCAGGGGCCGGAGGCAGTGGGTCAGGGGCAGTACAAGCATCATTAAATGCATCATCCACAACTGTAAGTACTGGAGGAATAGCTAAAGGCCTATGCTGTGGTAAATGCAAAAAGGTCCTAAGCCTTTTCCTAGAGTCTGAAAAATCCTGGCCCTGCCATTGAAATTGTTCCCTCATAGCATGCAAGGTTTCCCCAAAAGAAAATTCCTCAGGAGGAGAGGCAGAAGGTATGGAATCCTCTGCATCAGAGTCCTCATATGGAGAATAAGGGCCCTCTGGAGGGTTTGTATTTTCTGAATCAGAGGAATAATCTGAAGAAACTGGCTCAGGGGGCTCTGCTCTAAGCCTCTTCTCTGGAGGAGGGTGAGAGGCCCTGTCAGGGTGAGACTGGGTTCCCCTGATCAAAGAAATGAGATCCTCTGCTGGACTAAGCATTTGAGTACTAGAGCTAGGCCTGTGAGAGGGGGCTTTAGCAGGTACGGCCTTTGAAGATTTAGCTGCTTTAGCCCTGGCAAAAGCCTTAATTGACATGGATGCAGGGGGCCTAGCAGCTCCACGTGCAAGAGTAGATACATCTAAGGGGATAGTATCTGATAAATCCTGAGAAACTGTAAGAGCAGGTGGATTTTCGGTAGCAGATTCAGCCATGCTGGAAGAGGCCTCGGTAGAAGGAGGCATGCTTTCAGCCGAAGGAAGAACCGCGGACTCTGCTTCGGCCGAAACCGAGACACTCGCGGTTGGCTTAGCAGCGGTTTCGGCCGAAACCGCGGACCGCGAGTGTCGGTCCTTTTCCTTGCGCTTTTTAGCTAAATGTGAAGTCGGAGTCTCCGACGGCATGATATAAGCAAAAGCGGAGCCGAAAAACTCCTCTGCAAACTCCGACCGACGTCTAAGCGTTCGTCGGTTGAAGGAAGCACAGGCTAGACAAGCTGCTACGTCGTGGTCTGGGCCTAAACAAGGTAGGCAGTAAGAGTGGAAATCTTTATAGGTATTTGTTTCCCACAAGTTAAACAGTTATTCACTTTTTCTGACATCGGCTGAGGAAAGAAAGAGTCCCCAACGGGGTACTTAGCTTTTTAGAAGTCTTCGGTAGTAGTAATCTCTGGTTCTGACCGACCGGCACTTGCGAACAACTTCTGCTTCGGGCGCCACGCGGCAAGAAAGACTGAGGAAAATGGCGTCGGCTGATGCCTTTATACCCGCTGAACTGCAGCTATGACGTCGGGTGAAGTGCGACATCAGCCGAGGCCAGACCAAGTCTTTGGAATCCGGCCGACCGAAGGGCTGCCTGAGGCCAGGACAACCCATTTGTAAGGACTGCAAATGCATCCTTGAAGGACATCCACATCTTCACCCTACGCCAATTCCTAGAGGAGGACTGAAGGGTTGAGCAGTCTTGCCAAAAAGAGTGGAACAGTCATAGGATCATATAAATGATGCCTTGAAGGGCTCTGAGAAAAACCTGGAACCAGCCACGACACCCGATGGCTACGCCTGTTCGGGCAGCCCTAGAGGCAACTTAGTGTGCGATAGGAGCCTCATGGAAGTATTCAATATTGAAGGGTGGTCATACAAAACACCATTTTCTCCCCTGCCAACATGGACCCCAGGGCAGAATCTGTGACCTCTGACCAGGTTCCGTTGTAGTCTGTGTGCCATGTAATTCAGTGTACGCAACGCAAACATAGCTGACACACAAGCCTGCTTCTTGACATTGTCCATAGTCTGCAACTCTCAGTCCAGAGGATGGACCATAGAGCTCTCCTGAAAAAGCTTTTTTTGGTGGCTGCTGTCACCACCATGGCATTCACCAGGGGGGTCCTTTTGACCAGTGGTGCCTATCCAATGGAGCACAGAGTATTTTGACAGGGCACTTGCGGATAAGGCTCAGCAGTATCTGGTTCCTTTTATGCCCTCACCTGCAGAAACACTCATCTGGGTTTGGCTTTCTGGTAGACCACCCTCATCTGCGCAGGATCTCCATGATGTCTCCAAAGCAGATATCTTCCGGACGTGATCGGGGGAACCCTCCTTCCAACTCAGTATCTTCCGTAAAAGACTCCGGTGGGGAATCCAAGTGCCTCCTCTTGCATGCGTTTCCAAGGGAGCTCCTCAGGGAGGATTTCTGGGGAGGACTTAAACCTCGGTGAGCTCCTAGGAGGTATCTCCTGGGATGTAGTGGCGACAGGCTGCCCCTGAGGGGGCAGGATGGCAAACAGTGGACCAGAAAGCGAGGCAGCCAAAACAGACTCAGGATGAGTGTCAAGGGTCTCGAAGGGAACGAGAACAGTCTCCACATCGAAAGCACAAGGCAAACAACTGCAGCAGGTGAGAGCAAAACAGGATCCTCTGCACCATGGTAGGGAGCCAGAGTCATGCCTCCAGGCACCAAGACTGACTGGAAAGGACAACTTCAAAAACAAGCAGATGCTATCCCTTTGGCTCAGACGTGGAGGCTATGGCTCAGAGTCTGTCTGCTCCGAAAAAGTCAGAGCAGAACCACTCAGGGCAATAATCGGTATCAAGGTACCTGGAACTACTGGCACCAACCCCTCGACACCAGGAAATCTTGGACCAGATGACTCCAAAACCAGAGGTCAGATCGGAGAATGGGCAATGTGAAAGAAAATGGACTGCATGCTCCTAGAAGGAACAGGCAAGACTCCCATATGAATTTAGATCCAAATAAACCTCCACATCATCCTACCTTGGTTTCAGAAAGGCCACGAGAGGACTGAATGGGAGAAGCCACCGACCTAGGCCTGGAGTGTTGCAGAGGGGAGATAGAGGGGGGACTGAGCCCAGGAAATGTCTGGCTCTGGAGAAAGGCAGGGAGGACCAGAGTAGAGGACAGCCCCAGGTCGATCAGATTTGGCCAGGGGCTCGACCACAGGAGAGTCGTCAGGGGACCACTTCCTGGGCCTGTCCCATTCCTTAGCCCTTGTCTTGTACCCATCTGACTTGTTGGTGGGAAGTGGAGTCTCAGAAGCTGAGGCGGAGGAGGAAGTAGAAGTCTCCAAAGGAAGGAGGCCTTTCAGAATCAACTTGTTTCTCCTGTCTATTAAGGAGAGGGGAGTGAAACCTGAGCAGATGGAGCAGGAGGTATCCGGTTGCTCCACGCTCAGGCAACGCAGTGTATGGCCATCAGAAGGGGGAAGCTTATGGTCACACACTACATTTTCCTAAAGCTTGGCTTAGAAGGTTCGGCCATGGCCAACTGAGCACTCACTCAAGTATACAAACAGGGAAAAGGCAAAATGCAGGAAGAACGTTTTATAACGTGTTGCAAAAAATGGACGCGTAGCGCACAGGGATATGGTAGGGAAAGGTGATTGTAAAGACATGGATGGAAGGAGGAAGACAGGAAAAAAAATTACCAAAAAAAAAAAGCCTAAACTTTAGGTTGGAGCTGTAACCACAGTGCTCTCTCATGATCAGCAAACGAGATCTGGGAAGAGGAGGGAGACTGCCATTATGGGTAGGGGAGGAGCTTGGATCCGATGCTGGAGTATGTGACCAAGTCGGAGCTAGGTCCCACAAGATGAAGACCATATGAAAATGTCAGATCAAATTTTACCAACTATGTTAAGAAATACACTGCTGTACAAATGTAATGGCCAAAGTACAATTAGAAAATATCAGACAATACAAAAAGATAATCACTTCTCAAAAAGGCTTGAGAGCAAGTACTTGGGATTGGTGCATTATGAGTAAGGGGAAGTTCAAAAGTTCTTGGTTACCACAAGCTTTAGTAACAGCCTAGTCGATCAGACAACTGGATCTGAACCCAGTCGTGGATAGAAGGAAAATTGACAGATTTATTTTTTTTTAATAGTAGGAGCTACCAACTATGATAGATAAGGAATACCTCAAAAAGAGGTAAAGGTAAGAGAGTCTACCACCAATAGTCAAAGAATACCTCTAAAGGAGAGAGAGAAAACTGTTATAAAGTTTACCTTACAACAGAAAAGGAAACGAAAAGGAAGTAAGGTAGAGAATTACAACAAAATTACGAGGATATAAAATTTTAAATTTTACAGCTAAACTCAAGGGGGGGGGGGGGGGGGCAATTCACAAGCTTGACAGGCCACAATCCTGATCCATCTTGGAGTGGCAAATAAGATCTCGGGTTCAGTGATCAGAGGCATTATCAAAAGAAAGTGGCAGAGTTGGATCTGAACAGATTCACTGAGGAACGAATGAAAATGAAATTAGATCTAAACTTTCACTTACAAAAGACAGTTGAAACCTAGATAAAATGCTGCGAGAGAAAGACTACTTCTGAGCACGATGACAGTAAAGGGGATCTGAGGTACCGAGAACGGACCAGGCCCCAGTAATGGTGAACATTTTGGGTTTGGTGCGTCAAAAGCTAGCACAAAATAATTCAGTGCACTTCGTACGAGCAACAAATGCAAAATCAGTGTCTTTGGTAACTTGGGTGCTGGGTCTATATTAGAATAGCGAATGCTGACAGCAGCGAAAATGCAAGACCTTTAAAACATTGTGGGGTGCTACACCCCCTCACTAAATATATATTCCAACTCCAAGATCGCACTACAGTGAGGAAAGGGCAAATGTCGATCTTCACTGTACTCAGATGAAAAAATCTTAAGGTCCTGGCATTTTTTTCGCTCGTATCAGCATTCGCTACTTAGAACACTGGACGTTCTAATACAGACCTGTTGGTGATCGCTGGTGTTTCACTCAAAACATCATGGCATGTGTCACCTTTGACATGCATGTCATAGGTTCACCATAGGGCATTATGGGTATAGGGAGGATTTTGAGTTATTTGGTATAGGGAGGAGTTTGAAAGTGGTAGTCTGATCAGAGGATTGGATCTGTAACCCAATCATTGAGAAAGAATGAAAACACCAGATTATAAATCTTTAGCAAATTCAATTTATTCCTTAGTTTTTGGGGTAAAGGAAAAGCAAACTTGACAGGATCTTGCATCATACTGTTCAAGATCAAATAGGTAAGCCTTTTAAGGCATGTGTATCACAAGAACATTTACCTTTTGTCAGAAATTCTGTACCCATATTTCTCATACAAACAAATAGTCTCCAAAGGGAATATTTATCTGCTGAACACATTATGTGAAGCAAACTGTTGACATACTGATAAGCTGGCAAGAAGTCGACAAACACATACGGCAAGAAAGTTATTTTTGGTATGCTCATACACCTCTCATACAAATATATAATCTCATGCTTATAGCACAGTACACAGCTTTGTAGACTGGAAATCCGATATTCTTGGCAGGATGTGTTCCAAATGCTTATTGCTACTACAAAAGTGATCTAACAAACATCCCACAATACCCCCATTTGTACAAAATCTGGATACAACGCTTTAAAATATGAGCACTCTTTACAAAGTATATTCATCTCAAACATCAAAAATCACCCAAGCAATATATTTTTTGTTACTCTACAGAGCAAGGACAGAAGAAAACACCAACCTAGGTGGAATATAAGCATTTTGACAAAAGGCATATTTTCATTTGAGACATTTGTACCATCTTGACATCCTTGCTCCACTACTCCAAGCAGTTTATAATTTCTTCAGCTGCCTGTGCATAATGTGCGGCTAAACTCACGCTATATTTCACATACTCTATAACAGATGACCACATCCTCTGATTTCCATTTTATTTTGAAAGCAGCTTTGTCATACTATAATAACAAGTATCCAAAACAGTTCTGCAACAGAAACCATATGCATCATTAAGATTCTGAAAGACAGACAAATATTTACTAGTGTACTCTTCTGTAGTGCCAACTTGACCCATTATATAAAAAGAAAACCCAAAATATCATTTTGCAATGGGTGCATGTTTAAGTGAAATTAAAGAATCAGTCAAAAGTTTACTACCATCCACTGAAGATTGCGAGACTGTTTGGCAAATAAATCAATACCCAGGATTCTGCATTCCCATGACTACGCATGCTAAAATTGTGCTCTCCTCTCTTCTGCATTATATGGACTGCAAAGTCACTTTCTGCAGACAGCACTGTTTACAGGATTGCTGGCAAAATGGTTGTAAAGACAAAATTCTGCAACAAGGAAAACTGGGTTTCAGTAACTCTGCTTGCTTCATAGGTTTGAGCATGCAACAATTCACAGCTTGCGGAAATCGCAATTAAGCTTTAAAAACAGTCTTGAAATATGGCATTGATAACTCTGAATGCATCTGTAAAGAACGTGACTTCCATTTAATTTAAAACCGAAGTTTGC